>NW_027512648.1:300000-418955 GCF_048772815.1 Callospermophilus lateralis | reverse complement strand
CTGGGGCCCCTTCGGCTGTGGCTCTCAACATCTTCCCCTCTCTGTTTAAACAACACGCATGTGGCTTAGGGACCGTGCCTGCCTTAGGTTGTCCAATAGTACATATGGTCTTTACCCGTTAAGTTGGTACCATTGCAATTGGATCTTACCCGTCACTGACTACCCGTCCAGTATAGAGCCACACCTGTGGAGAGGTCTTTTTACCAGCGGGGGTGGGTGAGGTTCTTTGCCTCACCTCTGTTGGCCCCCCCAAATTTTAGCTGGACGATCATGACACGCAGAAGGGAGGAAGATACACCAAGCCAATTGACGGCTCCTTTTGGAAAAATTGTACCACCGATGACATCATCAGCAAATATACCCCAACACTACGACAAGTCGCTGCACCAACAGATAGTTCACAATGCATTTAGGTGAGTTCACATGTGTCCAGGCAAGTTCTGCAAGCAGTACAGGGATGGCTATTGCAGAAGCTGTAGATTGGAATTATCTTTGATTTCACCTGCACTGGGATGAAGATAGGAACTCTGGCAATAATGTCTAAAGAAAAAAATTATGTAACATTCCAGAAGGCACTAAAACCAAAAAAAAAAAAAAAAAATATGTAACATTCCAGAAGGCACATCAAAAACCAAAATGGCCCAAAAAGCATTCATTGAGGATGAAGTCTCTCACCTTCCTCTGTAAGGTTCCTGACCTCCATAAAATGAGAATAGGGATTTATTGGGTCAAATGAGTTCTTCAAAACCCTGCAGAGGGTAGCCAATGGGTTATTGGGTTTTTTCATTACTCCAATTCACATCAAGAATCTATACTCCACAGACAGTAGGCCTCAAATTAGAGAAGCAGAGCAGTACTAAAGTCAGGGTTATTTGATCACTCCTGATTCACAGAATGGGTCTCCAGGCCACCTTGACTTTAGGCAAATGAGAGGAAAGGGAGATTATTTTGGACACTGTCTTGGGCTGTGCCCCTCAAGGAAACGTCAAGCCAGAGGTTATGATGAGCGTCTATATGGAAGAAGATGAGGGCCATTTGGGAGTTTTTTGGTTTTCCTTGTGGTCATTTATGTGGCAGTCGGAAGAGATGACTGGGTCCACCAGGGCTTGAACTCTGGTGTGATTCCCCTTAGAGACTGAGTTCTGGAACTTACCTCAGAGAAGTATTGCCATGATTTGTGTTGGGATTTTAGGCGGCCACCCATGAGAGTCGCCCGTTGAAACTGAGATCTAGGCCCGGGGTGGCTTTCCACAGAGCACTGGGAATCTCAGACAGAATATCATATGATATTATTTTGAAATACTTGCCAGACATAGTTGAGAGTCAAAACACACATGGACCTCACATTGTAGACCTCAATTGGCCTGGCTTCATGTGACTATTTGGCCACTCTTTGGAAAGCCTTGCCTGTGAGAGTTCTCCAGAACATTCCTTGAAATGAGCTTCCTCAACATTGAATAATTCCTGAAAGAATTGAAACAAATAATGCCTCCAACTTCATCCTTGTAAAATGGCTAGATAAATACCATGAAATTTTTGAAATTCGCATGATGAGGTGGCACTGGAGAACCTTTGATGTTCTGTTGCTCATCATTAGTGTACCAGACAGTGCCTTGATTGATTTGGTATAATGAAAGTGGTGTAGAACAGACATGCCGGTTAGATGGAGACTGCGGAGTATTTGGCCCAGAACTGTGGTGTGCAGGTGTGTGATAAAATATTTATGGTGGTGCCATGTGGATCTGCCATTGATTTCCAAATGGCTTTTAGCTGACATGGTGCACCCAGCAGACCCTTATATGCAAAGGCATCTTGTTATATGGAGAGGTTTCAGGGCAATGTTCAGAATCAGGTTGCTATGGTCAAGGGGGCAAGCTATGTGGGATAGAAGCCGGATTGGTGCGTTCTCCTGGAGACTCTGACCCACCACATGTCACAGAACTCCCTCCAACACTATGTCCCAGTTGAACTCCTTGTATTTCTTGAAGCAAATACCAAACTCCCAGTTCAGCACCAAGAAACACCATGAAAATTGAAGGATGACTAAATGGCTTCATCGTCCACACAGTTAGACACTTTGGCCCAGTGGCCTCTGTTTACCTACAAAGAGAAAAATCAGCACTGCTGCCTCAGGTTCATTGGAAAATAAGAAACCATGTTCTCCAGGTCACATAGATTCAGACCCAGCTTTGATGGTTTCACTACAAATGAAGACAAAGCTACTGACAACAACATATATTTCAAGTGCCACACCTCAGAGGCAGTTTCTCCAGAAGTCTTTTTTCCAGCAGACCTCCATGGTTGTAGAGTGTTTACCCAGTTCCTTACTTCTGGAAACTCCTCTACCTGCTCCCAGGTTGAGAACTCCTGAGAATTTTCCATTCCAGATATGTATTCACAGATTTTCTTACTCTTCTCCTCTAATTGTGTCTCACTTGGGGCAAAGGTAATGTCAAGGCATTGTTCTAGGTGAGAGTGGGAAGATTATTGCGTA
This sequence comes from Callospermophilus lateralis, assembly GCF_048772815.1. NCBI lineage: Eukaryota > Metazoa > Chordata > Mammalia > Rodentia > Sciuridae > Callospermophilus > Callospermophilus lateralis. Next base: position 416,461 of record NW_027512648.1, on the reverse strand, counting down.
GCACATATTTGCATACACATTGGATACATTATCCTATTTTCCATTTGAAATACTGAATTCCCGACACTAACCCATACCCTACTAGACTCTGACTACTTATCCTAAAATGATGGAGAAAAAGAAACCTAACAGAATAGAAATACAGGCCTTTTGTAGGAGGCATGGTGTATACCTGGATTTTCCTTCTCCTTTATCAAGGATATGTGTTATGAATCTAGTCAACTTTTCATTGTAAAATTTCTCCATGAGTTTTCAAAGTTAACACATATGTAAATTCCTGTCTCCTTTTCTCTGTAGCCTCTTTAGAACATGTATATTTTTATGCATATATAGACTCCTACCTGGTAACACACGTACATTCTTGTGAGCTCACTGACTTTGGAATATACAAATTATGAGAATAGATAACTTCCCCTAAATACTGATGGAACTGAAAATTCAACCTATGGGTGAGCTTCCTAGTGAACAACATCATACATAAATCCATGTTCAGTAAAATGAATATTTTTAGATATGTGGATGATATATATTTCATGATAAATTTTGATTGGCATATATATTGCTACATTTTATTGTTGTGTGTGTGTGTATATGTATATATATGTATATATATGTATATATATATATATATATATTTATATATATGTGTATATATATATATATATATATATATATATATATATTCACGAGATTTTCCAGATTTTCCAAAATATGAAATAAATGTGTCTTATTATACACTCCCTAAATTCATTCAAGTTCATGTATGTGGATTTAAAATCAACATTTTACATGATTATCATCAGTCTGGCTGGGCGCAATTCAGGAGCCAACTGTCAAAAGAAACGAACTTTATTTTTAGAACCACACAAACCAAACAAAACAGCTTCTCAGGAAAAACCCTCAGAGCCCAACTGCCACCACAGTCTTCCCACAAGCCTCTCCCTCAACCACAAGCCTCCTCCTTTTGAGGCCGATTGGCTGGGTCACATGGGCGGAGCCAAAAAAGTCCACCAATGAGCAGCTCCGTTGTCTGAAAGGGCAAGGAAACATCCCATTGAGCATCACCACAGAGGAGCCAATCAGCTAGATGTTGCTGGGGCCTCTGTGAGCCAATCATCCACTGGCAGTCTGAATGGGCGGGGAAACAGCTCAATGAGCATCTGCTGTGAGCATCACCACAGAGGAGCCAATGAGCTAGATGTTTCTGGGGCCGCTGTGAGCCAATCATCAGCCGGCAGCTGGAAGTTTGCTGGCAGTTGGAGGTTTCCTGGGGCCCCTTTGGCTGTGGCTCTCAACATCTCCCCCTCTCTGTTTAAACAACAAGCATGTGGCTTAGGGACCATGCCTGCCTTTGGTTGTTCAAAACTACATATGGTCCTTACTGGAGAACCTTGGCTGTGGCTATCAACAGGATTTGTATGTACCATTCACTGAAGTTAGTTTTCAGTACTAGGAAACAAATATGTATTTCAGGTGGATAAATATTTCTGCGAAAAATCTTGTGAAAAGTTGATTTTAAATCCACATACTTGAACATAAATGAATTTAGGGAGTGTAAATAAGATACATATATTTCATATTTTGAAAAATCTGGAGAGTGTGTGGGTGTGTGTGTGTATACACACACACACACACACAGATATTAAAATGTAGCAACATATATGCAAATCGAAATTCACCATGAAATATACATCAATCACAGATCCAAAAATATTCAATTTTCTTAACAGGGATTTATGTATAATGTTGTTCTACTAGGAAGCTCACCCATTATTTGAATTTTCAGTTCCAACAGCGTTTAGGAGGAGTGATGTCTTCTCACAAATTGTATCTCCCAAGTCAGTCACCTCACAAGAATGTAGGTGTGACACCAGGTAGAATTTGATATGTGCATATAAAAATACATTGCTGAATAGGCTACAGACAAAGGGAGACAGGAATTCACATATTTGTTAACTTTAAAAACACATGGAGATCTATTTCAATTAAAAATAGACTGGATTTATAACACCTAACATTTATCATGAAAAAGGCAAGATCAACTATACACCATGCCTCGTCTGAACTGCTTGTATTTCAATTCTGTTTGTGTTACTTTTCTGCATCATATTAGAATTAGTAGTCAGAGTCTAGTAGGGTATGGGTTCGTGTCAGGGATTCAGTATTTCGAATGGAAAATTGGAAAATGAATCCAATGTGTATGCAAATATGTGCTACACACAAAAAATTCCCACTCTCATTCAGAACAATGGCCTGAAATAACCACGCCCCATGTAAGAAACAATTAGAGGAGAAGAGTTAGAAAATCTGTGAATACATACGTAGAATGGAAAATGCTCAGTAGTTCACAACCTTTGAGGTGGAAAAGACGTTTCCAAACCTTAGGGACAGGGTAAAACTCCACAAACATGGAACTCTGCTGGCCTAAACACTTCTGGAGATACTGACAATGAGGTTGGGTACTTGAAATATATGTTGTTGTCAGAACCTTTAGCTTCCTTTGTAGTGAGACCATCAAACTTGGGTCTGCATTTTTGTGACCTGGAGGACATGAATTCTTATTGTCCAATGAACATGAGGCAGCAGTGCTGAATTCACTCTTTGTAGCTAAACTGTGGCCACTAGGGGATAAGTGTCTCCCCGTCTGGAATTTGAAATCATTTGGTCATGCTCCACTTTTCGTGGTGTTTCTTGCTGCTGCAGTGGGTGTTTTGTATTTGGTTCATGACATACAAAGAGTTAAACTGGGACACAATGCTGGAGGGAGTCCTGTAACGTATGGTGTGTCAAGGTCTGCAGGAGAATGCACCAACCAGGCTTCTATCCCCCATTGCTTGCCCCCTTTACCATAGGAACTTGATTCTGAATATTGCCCTGAAAACTCTCCATGTAACATGATGCCTTTACATACAAAGTTCTGCTAGCTGCACCATGTCAGTCACAAGCCATTTGAAAGCCAATGTAAGATCCACATGACCCCACCACAGATGTATTGTCACATACCTGCACACAACTGCTCTAGGCCCACTACTCAGCAGGCTCCAACTTACTGGCATCTCTGTTCTACACCATTTTCATGAAACACAGTCAATGAAGGCATTTTCTGGTACACTCATGATCAGCAACAGGACATCCAAAGGTTCTCCAGTGCCACCTGGTCATGGGAATTTCAAAATTTGGTGGTAGTTATCTAGCCATTTTTGAAGGATGAAGTTGGAGGCACTGTGGGTTTAAATTCATTCAGGAGCCATTAAATATTGAGTAAGCTCATTTCGATGAAAGCTCTGGAGAACTCTCACAGGAAAGGCTTCCCAAAGAGTGGCCCAAGGTCACATGAAGCCAGGCCCATTGAGGTCTACAATGTGAGGTCCATGTGTGTTTTGACTCTCAACTATGGCTGTCAAGTCTTTCAAAATAAAATCATGTGATATCCTTGCTGAGATTCTCAGTGCTCTGTGGAAAGGAACCCTGGGCTTAGATCTCAGTTTCCAAGGGTGACTCTCATGCATGGCCTGCTAAAATCCCAACACAATTCATGGCAATACTTCTCTTAGGTCAGTTCCAGAACTCAGTCTCTAAGGTAAATCACACCTGAGTTCAATCCCAGGTGGACCCAGTCATCTCTTCCAAACGCCACACAAATGACCACAATTAAAACCAAAACACTCCCACATGGCCCTCATCTTCTTCCATATAGACACACATCATAACCACTGGCTGGTGGTTTTCATGAGTTGCGCAGCCTAAGACAGTATCCAAAATAAGCTCCCTTGCCCCTCATTTGCCTAAAGTCATGGTGGCCTGGACACCCTTCCGGTGAACCATGAGTGATCAAAAAGGCTTGCTGTTAATACTGCTTCGATTTTCCAATTTTAGGCCTACTGACTCTTCGGTTTAGATTCTTAATGTTAAATGGAGTCATGAGAAAAACCAAGCACCTCTGGGCTAGCCTCTTCAGGGCTTTGAAAAACTCATTTGACCAAAAAGATCTTGATTCTCACTTGATGGAGGTCAGGATCCTTAGAAGAATTCGAGAGACTTCATCCACAATGACTGCTCTTTTGGCCATTTTGGTTTTGGATACACAAGAGATCTTTCTTTAGATCCCTCAGGTTCTGAGAATCTAGGCCACAGCCTCACAGGGGGCCAAGAGCCTGAATCAGACACATCCCATTCCAAAGCAATTAAGCAAAGAGCCACAGGTGATGCCCATTTATTTCCATTTGAAAACTGTTTTCTTCATGCTTCACAAAGGGGTGGCCTGAGGCAAAGATGTTCCTGACATTCAGTGCAACAGAACAATAGGTAAGCAAAATTCCCAAAGCAGGGTTTCTCCACTGAGACTTTCCTGGTCACACTGATATCTGAGTTTTCTGAGATGCTCACCATTCCCTTCAGCTATGTAGTACATGGCCATGTCACAGAGCTTGGAGGTGGTACATATTTTGGACACAAAACCATCAGTCTATTCTGGAGAGTGCCCACAATTCAGGAAGAAAACAGGAACTTAGGAAATAGTAGGTGTTGCCCATCTATAAGACAAGCCACAGTCCATTCATAAATCGGGCAGGATGAATGCTGAGAAGATTTCAACTAGACAGGACTCATCCATTGATGCATTTTCTTTTCTAATGTCTACAACCAGGGGCACAGTGGGATACACTGATATCCAAACACATGCCTTGTCAAAGGACTTACTACAAACAGGTCCCGCCAAAACAAACAGACCGCCATTCCTACCTATTCTCAGAACATGAGACAAATTCACAAATCCCCACCCACACCCACAAAGACACCTCCTTCCCCCAAGTAGGTCTGTGACTATCTGGAGTTTCCACTGACTCGTGGGCCATAGTATGTTCCAAATAAATGGCCTTCCTGTCTCAGACCTGCTTTCCTTGTGCAACTCTGTGAATTTGTCAGGAGCCAGCAGTGTGCCACTACCTGCTTTCTCAGGAAAAACCCTATTCAGAGCTTTCCTGCGTTTTGGACATCCTCACATCAGTAGGTACCAAAAATGAATGTCTGTGTCCTTGGTAAATCCAAACAAGGAGACCACTGGGACTGGGACTGGACTGGCTATGGGTTCCTGTCTTCCTGGATCCCAAGTTCAGAGAGTTCCAACACCAAAGAAGTGATGTGAGGCCACTTCCTTCAGGAACTGAATCAGATCACTGCCTTGGCAACCTCTTTGTCCTAACAGTTGCTTCCAAGGCTACCATGAGAAAGAGGCTGCCCCTACTTCCTGTGACACTTTCACAAGTTAGAATGCTATATCAACCATAGGCACCCGGGAGCAGCTCTCCACACAGGCCTGGTTTGGTCCATCTTCTCTACATTAAAAAGAGAAAGGCTGATTCAGAAACAACCCTTCATTCTGACCATGTTGTTTGCCAGGGAAGATGACTTTTGCTCTCTCAGGTCCTTCATAGCTGCCTACATCTTCTCCAGTGATCATTTCTGCATGGAATTTTGTGGTTCTCAGCAGGTGGAAGATCCCCTACATTCCTATATTGTAAGACCAACTTTGTCCCTGCTCCTCTGTAAAGTTAGATTGAGGGAACAGTGTATGGTTAGGGTTAATAACATGTTCGATTTGGGTTAGAAATTATTCTGCTGGATGAATAATTGTACAAGAATAATGAGGTGAAATGTATGTAGGAAAACAGAAATCTAAGTAAAATTTGAAGCCCAGAAGGGGATTGGGCTTCAAGGGATTGTGATACTTAGCATTGCGATCAAGGGATTGTGATACTTAGCATTGAATTATGTTCTGCAGAGATGTCTCAGAGAGATCGATATACAATGGCATAAGACCCTGTACCTTGGATTATTGAATGTAGAAGAGAACATCCAGTCAGAAAGCGTTAATAGGTAGGATTAGGAAGATAGTCAGTAGGTTTAGGAGGAAGAGTGATTATAGGATTTGGAACAAAAGTTTCTTAGCAATAGGGTTTCGATTAGAGTGTGAATGGAAATGTCAGCACATGTGAAGAGTCAGTCACAATGATGAACTGGGGAAAATATGTAGGAAAGCAATCAATAGAGACATTATGAAATCAGGAAAAGTATAAAGTGAGAGAAAGGATTAGATATTTTCAACAGGGTTGAATTTGAATATATAATCTTAGGAAGAAACAAATATATTGTCACAAATAGGATTGATTTTTGAGAGCATTAGGCAACTTGGACATGGATGTTTTTAGTAATCCATATATATTCACTTTACATTTAGGCTTTGGTACAAACATAAGTGTGACCTTTTCTTTTTGTGTCCAAATATTACTGTGATAAAATGTATATGTAGATAAGGTGACATGAGTATTTCTTCCATCATTTCTGAGACCAATAATTTGAAGACGTATAAATTAGTATTTGGTTTACAAAGAGGTGTACCCTGTGTCTATGAATATAAAGAAAAAGCATGAATAGACTGTACAGTGAATAAATAATATAACTGGTTTCACTTTAAATCATGGATTGAATTGATATCTGAAAATATATAAGAAATATTATATTGATACAAAATCATTCATTCCAACCAGGTATACATCTAATGGTAATATTGGGGTTATGGATTATCATGAAGGGTGTGTGAGTTTTGCTTCAAAAGTGATTATGGAAATCGAAAATAATGTATTTGGAAAGAAGTCTCATGAGAAGACCAGTCAAGAAACATGGAGGAATACATGTGTTTCGAAGCAGAAAATGATTGAAAGTGAAACAAATGCCTATAATTTTGTAACTTGTGGATGAAATATATATCTTATAATGTGCATAAACTGAAGAAATAGTAAAATACCAGTGGTGAATAAGAATGAACATAAAAATACACATCATGTCCCATAGGAATCTACTTGCATTAATGAGAAACTGGGTCAATTATTGTAGAAATATTAGGATTTGTATTCATGATTCACTGAAGTTAATTTTCAGTAATAGGAAACAAATAGTATTTCAGGTGGTTGAATATTTCCGAGAATAATCTTGTGAAATGTTGACTATAAATCCTCATACATGAACTAGAATGAAATTAAGGAGTGTATAATAAGACACATATATTTAATATTTTAAAACATCTGGAGTGTGTATACACACACACACACACACACACACACATTAAAAAGTAGTAGTATATATGCCAATCGAAATTCATCATGAAATATATATCATCCACAGATCGAAAAATATTCATTTTCCTGAACATGGAATTATGTATAATATTGTTCAACTAGGAAGCTCACACAGAGGATGAATTTTCAGATCCCACAGTGTTTAGGAGGAGTGATCACTTCTCACAATTTGTATCTGCCAAGTCAGACACCTGACAAGAATGTATGTGTGATACCAGGTAGGATTCTATATATGCATATAAAAATAGAAGTGCTGAATAGGCTACATAGAATGGGAGAGAGGAATTCACATATTTGTTAACATTAAAAACACATGGAGAACTATATCAATTACAAATTGACTAGATTTATAACACCAACACTTTGTCACGCAAAAGCCGTGTCCAACTATACACTATGCCTCCTCTGATATGCTTGTATTTCTATTCTGTTTGAGTTATTTTTCTCCATCATATTAGGATTAGTAGTCAGAGTATAGTAGGTTATGGGTTAGTGTCAGGGATTCAGTATTTCAAGTAGAAAATAGGAAAATGAATCTAATAAGCATGAAAATATGTGCTACAAAAAATATTCCCACTCTCATCCAGAAGAATGCCTTGAAATTATCTTCGCCCATAGTATGACACAATTAGAGGAGAAGAGTTAGAAAATATGTGAATACATATCTGGACTGGAAAATGCTCAGCATTACACAACTATGGAGGTGGTAGAACAGTTTCCAAAAGTAAAGGACAGTGTAAACCCTCCACAAACATGGAGCTATGCTGGCCTAAAGACTTCTTGAGAAACTGCCTCTGAGTTTGGGTAGTTGAAATATATGTTGTTGTCAGGAGCTTAACTTCCTTTGTAGTGAGACCATCAAAGTTTGGTCTGCATCTATGTGACCTGGAGGACATGGTTTCTTATTTTCCAATGAACATGAGGCTGCAGTGCTGAATTCACTCTTTGTAGCTAAACTGTGGTCACTGGGGGCTAAGTGTCTCCCCATGTGGACTTTGAAGCCATTTGGTCATCCTCCACTTTTCCTGGTGTTTCTTGCTGCTGCACTGGGTGTTTTGTATTTGCTTCACGACATACAAGGAATTCAACTGGGAAACAGTGCTGGAGGGAGTCCTGTAACATGTGGTGGGTCAGGGTCTGCAGGAGAATGCCCCAACTTGGCTTCTATCCCACATTGCTTGCCCCCTTGACCATACCAACCTGATTCTGAACATTGCCCTGAAACCTCTCCATATTACAAGATGCCATTTCATATAATGGTCTGATGGCTGCACGAAGTCAGTCACAAGCAATTTGGAAGACAATGTAATATCCACATGGCCACACCACAGATGTATTATCACACACCTGCACACCACTGCTCTAGGCCCACTACTCAGCACGCTCTAACTTACTGGCATCTCTGTTCTACACCATTTTCAAGAAACCCAGTAAATCAAGGCACTGTCTGGTACACTCATGATCAGCAATGGGACATCCAATGGTTATCCAGTGCCACCTGGTCATTGGGAATTTCAAAAATTTTATGATATTTATCTATCCATTTTTCAAGAATGAAGTTGAAGGCACTTTGGGGTTTCCATTCATCCCAGAACCATTAAATGGTGAGGAAGCTCATTTCAATGAAAGCTCTGAGGAACTCTCACAGGCAAGGCTTCTCAGAGTGTGCCCAAAAGGTCACATGAAGCCAGGCCCTTTAAGGTCTATAATGTGAGGTCCTTGTGTGTTTTGACTCTTAACTGTGGCTGCCAAGTCTTTCAGAATAAAATCATGTGATATCCTTGCTGAGATTCTCAGTGCTCTGTTGAAAGCTTTCCTGGGCCTAGATCTCAGGTTTCAAGGGCGACTCTTATGCATGGCCTCCTACAATCCCAACACAACTCATGGCAATACTTCTCTGAGGTCAGTTTCAGAACTCAGTTTCTAAGGGGAATCACACCAGAGTTCAAGCCCATGTGGACCCAGTCATCTATTCCAAACGCCACAAAAATGACCACATTTAAAACCAAAACATTCCCACATTGCCCTTATCTTTAACCATATAAACACTCATCATTAACTCTGGCTGCAGGTTTCCAAGAGTGGCGCAGCCCAAGACAGTGTCCAAATAATGCACCCTTGCCCCTGATATGTCCAAAGTAAGGGTGGCCTGTTCACCCTTCTTATGAACCAGGAGTGATCAAATAGGCCTGCCATAAATACTGCTCCGCTTCTCCAATTTGAGGCCTACTGACTGTCAGGTATAGATTCTTTATGTGATTTGGCATCATGAGACAACCCAAGCAGTTCTGCAGAATTTGAAGAACTCATTTGATCCAAAGGATCCCTATTCTCACTTGATGGAGGTCAGGAACCAAACAGAAGAAGGCAAGAGACTTCATCCACAATGACAGATTTTTTGCCATTTTGGTTTGGATGCACACGTGGGATCTTCTTTAGATCTATCAGGAGCTGAGAATTTTAGCCACAGCCTCAAACAGGGCCTAGTGTCTGATTAAGACACATCCCTTTCCAGAGCAATTAAGCAAAGAGCCACAGGTGATGCCCATTCATTTCCATTTGAAAACTATTTCTTCAGGCTTCACAAAGGGGTGGCCTGAGGCAAAGACCTTCCTGACATTCAAGGCAACAGAAACATAGATAAGCAAATGGAGCCAAGCAGGGTTTCTCCACTGAGACTTTACTGGTCACACTGGTATCTGAGTTTTCTGAGATGTTCCCATTCCCTTCAGCTATCAAGGACATGGCCATGTCACAGAGTTTGGAGGTGGTACATATCTTGAACAATAAACCATGATACTATTCTGGAGAGTGGCCAGAATTCAGGAAGAAAACAGCAACTTAGGAAGTTAGTAGGTGTTTCCCATCCATAAGGCAAGCAACAGTCCATTAATCAATTGTGCAGGATGAATGCTGTGAATCTTTCTACTAGACAGGACACCTCCATTGATGCATTCTCGTTTCTAATGTCTAAAACCACGGACACAGTGGCTACACAGACATAGAAATACTCGCCTTGTCTAAAGACTTACTAAAAAAAGTCGACTCCAAACCAAACCAACCACCTTTCCTACCTATTCTCAGAACATGAAACAAAACCACAAACTCACACCCACAACCAAAAAGGCACCTCCTTCCCAAAAATAGGTCTTTAACTATCTGGAGTGTCCTCTGACTGGTGGGCCATACTATGTTCCACTCGAAATGGCCTGTCTGGTCTCAGATCTTGTCTCCTTGGCCAACTCTGATATTCTGGGAGGAGCCAGTGGTTAGCCACAACCTGCTGTCTCAAGAAAGGCCCCTCTTCAGAGCTCTACTGGCATTTGGCCATCCTCACATCAGTAGGTACCAAGAAGGTCTGACTCTGTACTTGGTAAATCCAAACAAGTGAGCCCACTGGGACTGGGACTGGGACTGGCTCTTGGTGCCTGGCTTCTTGCATCCCAATTTCAGAGAGTTCCATCACCAAGAAAATGAGGTATGTCACTTTCTTTGGAACTGAATGAGGCCACTGCCTTGGCAACAACTTTGTCCTAACACTTGCTTACAATGGTCCCATGAGTTGGAGGGTGCCCCTACTTCCTGTGACAATTTGACTAGTTAGAATGGTATATCAAAATAGACACCATGGAACAGCTCTCCACGAAGGCCTGGTTAGGTCCATCTTCTCTACATTAAGAAGAGAGAGTCTGATGCATACACATCCCTTCGTCCTGTGCAGGTTGTTTGCCATGGAAGATGGCTTTTGCTCATTCAGGTCCTTCATAGCTGCCTACATCTTCTCCAGGGATAATTTCTACATCAAACTTTGAGGTTCTCAGCAGTTGGAAGATCACCTACATCCCTTATTGAAAGAATAGCCCTGTCCCTGCTCTTTTGTAATGTTAGATTGAGGCAACAGTGTATGGTTAGGGTTAATAACAGGTTCGATTTGGGTTAGGAATCATTCTGCAGGATGAATAATGGTATTGGGAACCTGCAATATATAGAAATATAGTGGTTAAATATAAGTATGGAAACAGAAATCTAGGTAAGATTTGAAGCTCAGAAGTGCATTGGGCAATAGATTGGGACACGTAGCTTTGAATTACGTTCTGCATACATATTTCAGAAAAATCGATATACAATGGCATAGGACCTTGTACCTCGGATGATTGAATGTAGTAGAGTACATCCACTCAAAAAGGGATAGTCGATAGGATCAGGAAGATAGTCAGTATGTTTCGGAAGAAGATAGAGTATAGGATTTGGACCAAAGTTCATTAGCAATAGGGTTTTGGTTAGAGAGTGAATGTCAATGTCATCACATGTGAAGGGTCAGTCACAATGTTGAACTGGGAAAAATATGTAGGAAAGTAGATATCAATAGAGACATTAGGAAATCAGGCAAAGTATAAAGTGAGTGAAAAAACTAGACATTTCCAACAGTTTTGAAAGAAACAAAAATGTGGTCACCAATAGGATTGACATTTGAGAGCATTAGGCAACCTGGATATGGATGTTTTTAGTAATCCATCTTCAGTTTCCATTTAGGCTTTGGTACAATCATACGTGTGACTTTTGCATTTTGTGTCCAGAATATTACTGTGGTAACATGCATATGTAGATCAGGTGACATGAGTATTTCTTCCACCATTTCTGGGAGCAATATTTAGAAGAAGAATAAATTAGTATTGGGCATACTAAGAGGTGTACCCTGTGTCTATGAATATAGAGATAATGCATGAATAGACCATATAGTGAATAAATAATATAACTGGTTCCACTTAAAATAATGGATTAAACTGATATCAGAATATATATAAGAAATACTATATTGATATAAAATCATTCCTTCCAACCAGTTATACATCTAATGGTGATATTATAGTTATGGTTTATCATGAAGTGAGTGTCAGTTTTGCTTCAAAAGTGATAAAGGAAATCAAAAATAATGTATTTGGAAAGAAGTCTCATGATAAGACCAGTCAAGAAACCTGGAAGAATCCATGTGTTCTGAAGCAGGAAGTGATTGAAAGTGAAACAAATGCCTATAAGTTTGCTAACTTGTGGATGAAATATGTATCCTATGATGTGCATAAATTGAAGAAATAGTAATGTACCAGTGTTGAATTAAAATAAATTTCAAAATACACATCATGTCACATAGGAATGTACTTGCATTGATGTTAAACTGGGTCAGTTACTGTAGAAGTATTAGTATTTGTATGCAACATTAACTGAAGTTAGTTTTTACTACTGCAAACAATATGTATTTCAGGTGGATGAATATTTCTGAGAATGATCTTGTGAAAAGTTGATTATAAATCCATATACATGAACATGAATGAATTTAGTGAGTGTATATAAGACACATATATTTCATATTTTGAAAAATCTGGAGAGTGTATATATATATATCCAAAAAAAACACACACAGACAATAAATTAGCAATCGAAATTTATCATGAAATATATATCTTCCACAGATGCAAAATTATTTCTTTTAGAACATGGATTTATGTATAATGTTGTTCTTCTAGGAAACACACCCCTAGATTAAATTTTCAGTTCCAACAGAGTTTAACAGGAGTGATCATTTCTCACAAATTGTATTTGCCAAATTAGCCTCCTCACAAGAATGTAGGTGTGATACCAGGTAGTGTTCTATATGTGCATTTAAAAATACATGTGCTGAATAGGCTACAGAGAAAGGGAGAGAGGAATTCACATATTTGTTAACATTAAAAACACATGGAGAACTATTTCAATTAAAAATTGACTAGATTTATAACACCTACAATTAATCATGCAAAAAACAAGTCCAACTATACACCATGATTCCTCTGAACTGCTAGTATTCCTATTCTGTTTGTGTTATTTTTCTCCATCATATTAGGAGTAGTAGTCAGAGTTTATTAGGGTATGCGTTAGTGTCAGGGATTCAGTATTTCGAATGGAAAATTGGAAAATGACTCTAAAGGGTATGCAAATATGTGCTACACAAAAATGTTCACACTCTCATCCAGAAGATTGCCTTGGCATTACCTTAGTTCCAAGTAAGATACAATAAAGGAGAAGAGTTAGAAAATCTGTAAATACATATCAGGAATAAAAAATGCTCAGGAGTTCACAAACTTGTAGGTGGTAGAGGAGTTTCCAATAGTAAGGGACAGGGTAAACACTCCACAAACATTGAGCTCTGCTTGTGTAAAGACTTCTTGAGAAACTCTCTGAGGTTGGGCTCTTAAAATACATGTTGTTGTCAGGAGCTTTAGCTTCCTTTGTTGTGTGACCATCAAATCTGGGTGTGCAAATATGTGACCTGAAGGACATTGTTTCTAATTTTCCAATGAAAATGAGGCAGCAGTGATGAATACTCTTTTTGTAGTTAAAATATGGCCACTGGGGTGTAAGTGTCTCCCCGGGTTGACTGTGAAGCCATTTGGTCATCCTCCAATTTTCGTGGTGTTTCTTGCTGGTGCACTGGGAGTTTGGTATTTGCTTCATGAAATACAAGGAGTTCAACTGGGACACAGTGCTGGAGGGAGTTCTGTCACGTGTGGAGGGACACGGTCTGCATGAGAATGCACCAACCAGGATTCTGTCCCACATAGGTTGCCCCTTTGTCCATAGCAACCTGATTCTGAACATTTCCCAGAAACCTATCCATATAACAAGATGCCTTTACACATAAGGGTCTGCTGGCTGTACCCTGTCAATCCAAGGCAATTGGAAGCCAATGGCAGATCCACATGCCCCAACACACATGTTTTTTCACACACCTTCACACCACTGCTCTAGGCCCACTAATGAACAGGCTCCAACTTACTGGCATCACTGTTCTACACAATTTTCATGAAACCCAGTCAGTCAAGGCACTGTCTGATACACTCATGATAAGCAACAGGACATCCAAAAGTTTTCCAGTGCCACCTGGTGATGGGAATTTCAAAAATTTCATGGTATTTATCAAGCCATTTTTCGAGGATAAAGTTGGAGGCTCTGTGGGTTTCAATTCATTCAGGAACCATTAAATGTTGAAGAAGCTCATATCAATGAAAGATCTTGAGAACACTCACAGGCAAGGCTTCCCAAAGAGTGGCCAAAAGGTAACATGAAGTCAGGCCCATTGAGGTATACAATGTGAGGTCCATATGTGTTTTGACTCTCAAGTGTGGCTTTAAAGAATTTCAGAATAAAATCATGTGATATCCAGGCTGAGATTCCCAGTGCTGTGGGCAAAGCCACCCTGCACCTAGATCTCCCTGCACCACAATTAATACCTGAGATGTTGGTTGCATGGCCTAGTAAAATCCAAACACAATTCATGACAATACTTCTCTTATGTCACTTCCAGAATTCAGTCTCTCAGGGGAATCATACCAGAGTTCAAGCCCAGGTGGACCCAGTCATCTGTTCCAAGCACCAAACAAATTACCACAATTCAAAACAAAATGCTCCCACATGCCCCTTATCTTATTTCATGTAGACACTCATCATAACATCTGGATGGAGGTTTCCATGAGGGGCACAGCACAAGACAGTGTCCAAAATAACCTTTCTTGCCCCTCATTTGCCTAAAGTCAGTGTGGCCTGGAAATCCTGACTGTGAACCAGGAGTGATCAAATACGCCTGCCGTTAATACTCCTTGGCTTCTCCAATTTGATGCCTACTGACTGTGGGGTTTAGAATCTTTATGTAAACTGGATTCATGAGAAAACCCAAGCACCTATGGGCTAAACTCTGCAGGGCTTTAAAGAACTCATTTGACCCAAAGGATCCCTATTTTCACTTGATGGATGTCAGGAATCTTAGAGAAGAAGGTGAGAGTCTTCATCCACAATAACTGCTCTTTTGGCCATTTTGGTTTTGGATGCACCCATGGGATCTTTCTTTAGATCCATCAGGTGCTGAAAATCTAAGCCACAGCCTCACACAGGGCCAAGAGGCTGATTCAGACACATCCCTTTCCAAAGCAATTAAGCAAAGAGCAAAACACACACAGACATTATAAAGTGGCAATATATATGCCAATTGAAATTCATGATGAAATATATATCGTCCACAGATCCAAAAATATTAATTTTACTGAACATGGATTTATGAATAATGTTGTTAAACTAGAAAGGTTACCCTTAGGTTGAATTTTAAGATCCAATAGCATTTAGGAGGAGTGATCTCTTGTCATAATTTGTATCTGCCATGTCAACCACCTCACAAGAATGTATATGTGATACCAGGTAGGATTCTATATGTTTATATAAAAATACATGTGATGAATAGGCTACAGAGAAAGGGATAGAGGAATTCACATATTTATTAACTTAAAAAACACAAGGAGAACTATTTCAATTAAAAATTAACTAGATTTATAACACCTACCCTACATAATGCAAAAGGAAAGTCCAACTATACACCATGCCTCTTCTGAACTGCTTGTATTTCTATTGTGTTTGTATGCACTGTGGGTTTCAAGAACCATTAAATGTTGAGGAAGCTCATTTGAATGAAACTCTGGAGAACTCTCATAGGCAAGGCTTCCCAAAGAGTGACCAAAAGGTTAGATATAGCCAGGCCCATTGAGGTCTACAATGTGAGGTCCATGTGTGTTTTGACTCTCAACTATGGCTACCAAGTCTTTAAGAATAAAATCATGGGATATCTTGGCTGAAATTCTCAGTGCTCTGTGGAAATCCACCCTCGTCCTTGATCTTAGTTTCCAAGGGCGACTCTCATGCTTGGCCTCCTAAAATATCACCACAATTCATGGCAATACTTCTCTGAGTTCAGTTCCAGAAGTCAGTCTCTAAGGGGAATCACACAAGAATTCAAGCCCAGGTGGACCCACTCATCTCTTCCAACCGTCACACAAATGACCACAATTAATACCAAAACACTCTCACATGGCCCTCCTCTTCTTCTATAAAGGCACTCATCATAACATCTGGCTGGAGGTTTCCATGAGGGGCACAGCCCAAGACAGTGTCCCAAATAAGCTCCCTTGCCACTCATTTGCCTAAATTCAGGGTGGCTTGGACACCCTTCTTGTCCACCAGGAGTGATCTGAAAGGGTAAAATAAATTGAAATTAAAGTGTAAAAGTTGAAGTGTAAAAGACTGGGTTTTGTAAAGTTTCTAAGCTGCAAGGCCTGAGTTAAAATGTAAAGGACCAGGTATTGTTAAGTTCGTATGCTACATGCAAAACCTGAAATTCCTGTAGCTTGTAGTACAATTCCCGACTGCCCAGTAAATATTCCCCCTGACCGCCTGGTTATTTAATAACCTAGGACCCTGTGTGGCCTGGCACATAGGCATTGCAAGGCCTAAAGCAATCTGTTTGAATGTGTACCTCGCTTCAGAACTGACCTATCACTCCTGCCTCACCTGTTCCTGCCAATGAGTGAACTAATCATGTTTAGGAATTGTTGTTTGATTTTTCTGCGGTGTATGTTGATTTCTTAAAGGAGACTGTGATATATGTAAAGTCCCGCCCTCCCCAAAAAGTGTACTTAAGCACTGCTCAACCCCTGCTCGGGGCTCTGGGCTGCTCTCCCTTCTTGAGTGAGCACGTAGGCCCAGCATGCTGGATTGGATCCTCAATGAACGCCTTTTTCTGTTGCATGAGCTGTGGTCTCTTGGTGGTCTCTTCCTCCGACGTTCACCGGATCCTTACATTTGGTGCGTTGGCCGGGAATCACGCAGCATAGGACAAGGACACCCCAACAGACCCCTCTGGGGGTAAGTAAGGCGCTTCTTTCCATTTTTCCTTGCGATCGCTCAGAGCTTTTTGTTCAGGTTCCGTTTTTCCGTTTTTGGTTTGGGTTGGCAGAGTGGCTGCCAGCGGAGAACGTAAGTTCCCCCTGTCAGTGGTGGACAAACGTGTCCTAAAGCCACAGACCACGTCCTCGCAAGGGATGCCTTGGAGGACTCAGGGAGTGATGGATGTGCCCTCATTGGGTGAGGAGGGACGGATGAGCCCACATTAGGTGACTCTGCTGCCAACCCATCATATCTTGCTGGCTACTTTTTTCTCTCAGGTTGAATTCACTGTCTGTCTTTGTGGTCTAACCCATCAGGTTTTGCCAGTTACTAGGTTCTAATCTTTACTTCTGAACTCGTGTTAAATGTTACCTGTGTGTACATGTTTGTGTCACGTTTGTATTGTCCTTGTCTCTGTTTGAGAAACTCTCATTATGGGACAAAGCCATTCCATGCCTCTGTCCTTGAAGCCTTTCCTGGTCCCTGCCTCCAATTCGACACCATCACCCAGGATCCTATCACTCAAACCTTCTACTCCTTCCCCTCTTCCCTCCATTCTCCCTGAGTCACAAGATTGTAGATCTTGGGGTTGTGAACAAACGGGAGCTGCATGATGGTCTTTGTGTGTCTTTTTATCTGAGTTTCTGTTAAATGTGATGGCATTGTTTGGACCGATGCAGAGTCCCGAGTTCCAACCTGCCTTACATATGTGGAAGTTACTTTAGCTAAATTTTAAACTAATGCTTCTCCTGTGAGGGACCAAAAGTCAATAGAACCGCCAGTTTTTCTGTTCTCACCTTTTGCACCTCTCTTAGCTGTGTTTTAAAGAACTTTGATAAACTTTACTCCTCTTTGTTAAGCAAGATTACGGAAGCAGTGATTTTTTTCTTCCCGTAGTTGGCTTGAGCATGCCCACTGCAGAGGGAAATGTCTGGGGTCAAAGAACTTTGATATCTCGCTTAAACTTTTCTCAAAACCCTGTCCTCATTATTAAATTGGCATTAATTGGCTTTGGGATGGGAACCAAGCCTTCAGTCATAAATTTTGACACCCCAGAGGGGACTTTAAATAAACCCCACTTTGCCCTCTTGGGGAAGCCTAGCACTCAAAACAACTGCAAGCAGAGGATGAAATTTTTGGGAGCTGACTACTGCAAAGTTGGGAGACATAGAATATGCCTGGTGCCTGGGGTCAAAGCAAACCAGAGGAACTAATCCTGTAAGTAAATGGTGAGGCTAAGGGACTCCCAGCAGCTGACAGAGCCATTTTGCTGTGGGGAACTCCCTTATTCCTTACGTGCACTTTAAGGATTTCTCCACCTCTGTTTACTTAACAAAAGGGACAATGAATGCATTAATATGTTGATATTATAGATTTTTTCTTGGGGATGATCTAGGGTGAATGTGTATCTAAAAATGATTTTTTTTTTATTTTAACCATCTCGTATCTAAATGGGTTTCTAAAGCATTGCACTATGTTACAGTTAAAAGTTGGGTTTAAACAATTGTTTAGTTTGATTTCAGGTAGTTCATGCTAGGAAACTTAAATACTTAGGATAAAAAATAATTAAAGAGTTTTAATTTTGAACTAGGCAGCCTGAAAAAATTTCACTAGATATACCAGTGCATTAACTTGGGAAGAGATAATAAATTATGATATGGTATCTATTCCCATCAGTGTGTAAGATTTTAAAAAATGGTACTAAATTAAAACGTTGGTCTGGCTTATTGAAATGACATTAATTAGCAACAGTCTTGGAAATTTTTAAAGCTTAATTTCGGATACACATGGTAGTGTGTGGTTCTTTTTAAAAAATTTTCAGCCAATTTAATGTAACTTAATACTATTAGAAACTTCATAAGAAAGAAAGGGGCTTAACGATCCTATAGAAACTTCTTCTGATGGTGGCTTTAATATTATCAAAAAATGATCCTATTTTCAGTTTTGTGTGAGCAAGTTTTTCTAGTGTAGAAAAATCTAAAGATATAAAATTTTGAGAATTACATCTTAAACTTGCATCAAAATTTTCAACATCCAAACCTGGAAATTATGACTTATAGCTAAAATGCCTTAGGCCTGAGGTTTCTGCTACGAATTCCAGTCTTTTCAGTTTTCCAGACCTCAGCAAGGACTTAAGTTGATATGCAAATAAAAGAAGCCTGCAGCACTCAGCAGGAGACAGATAAAAAAGAGTAAATGTGTCTTTTTACCTGAACTCAAACTAGACCTAACCAAAAAATTATATTATACGGTATTTACTAATTACTGGCCAGTCATCTTTTTTAGGACTCTTGCTTTTCTTAGATTCTGTATTTTTTTTTTTGAACTCATGATCTTGATTCTGCTGATGGGTTAATGTTTTCTGATCAGTTCTATTTTTGATCGACTCTGGAGTTTTTAGCATTTCAATGGAGATTTCACCTGAAAAAGCTACAAGGCTTTTATTATTGTGTTATGTGTTACATTTGTGTTACGTGTTGTATGTTGGTATGTCTGTATGTGTGTATGTCCATATATCATGCAGTGATATGACAATTGACAGATGAGGAGCACTCATGAAAAATTTAAGAATGTATCCAAATGTCTTTGATTCACGTGATTCATATGTTTTAATTCAAATTGGGTAAACAGATAAAAATAAAGATGTCTTTAAAATTAGGCCAATAAGTTCTCTAGGTTTTCAAAAAGGCCCTAATAAAATGTAGATGTCTATAAAATAATCTGCCTAAATTCAGAAATTTACAAGTATTGTATTGAAATGTGAACAGAAAGAGGTTAGTAGATGAAAAAGAGAAACTAAAAGGTTCCAGATATAGATCTAATAGAGGAAAAATGTGTTTCTGGATAAGAGAGTCTATATGATTAAGTAATTAAAGGGGTTTAAGTAAATAATAAAAAAAGGTTTGTGTAACTTGGTTATATGTGTAAGTTTTGAGCAAGTAATCTTAAAAAAATAAACAGCTGGTAAAACAAGTACTGTTTTTATAAAATTGTGCCATGTTATTTCTTTAAAATCTAAACTTGTTTAATACAAAAACATCAATGTAATTGTGGTGTTAATGTGTTCATATCTTCCAGGTATACAAGTCTGTAAGGTAGAAGCTTGCAAAGACCATTGTATCAAGCTGGTGTTCTAAGGTTGTATGGTAATTTTAGGCTTAAAAGAAAAACATGTTGGAGATTTATGTGTATCATTTGTGTTCTATAATTGGACTTGTTATCAATAAGATATGTACAGTTCCATGTTACTTTTTTCACTGAGATGCAATTTAAAAGTATTTTTAACTTAATGAGAGCCAAATCTGTGAAGGTTTTATTGTAAACACAAAGGTAATACCAATTCATTTCCATGTGAAAACTGTTTTCTTCAGGTTTCACAAAGGGGTGTACTGAGACAAAGACTTTCCTGATATTCAGGGCAACATAACAATAGGTAATCAAAAGGCCCAAAGCAGGGTTTCTCCACTGAGACTTTACTGGCTACACTGATATCTGAGTTTTCTGAGATGCTTGCCATTCCCTTCAGCTATCCAGTATATGGCCATGTCACAGATCTTGGAAGTGGTTCATATATTGGACACAAAATCATGAGCCTATTCTGGAGAGTGGCCAGAATTCAGGAAGAAAACAGGAACGTTGGAAGATAGTTGGTGTTGCCCATTGATAAGGCAAGCCACACTCCATTTATAAATTGTGCCGGATGAATGCTGGGAAGTTTGCTCCTTGAGAGGATACACCCATTGAGGCATTCTCTTTTCTAATGTCTACAACCACGGACACAGTGGGATACACAGACCTAAAAACACTCGCCTTGTCAAAGGACTAACTAGAAACACTCCACTCCAAACCAAACACACCCCCTTTCCTAACTATTCTCAGAACAAAAGAAAAAACCACAAACCCATACCCACAACCACAAAGGCACCTCCTTCCCCCAAGTAGGTCTGGAACTATCCAGAGTGTCCTCTGACCGGAGGGCCATACTATGTTCCCCAGAAATTGTCTGTCCTGTCTCAGATCTGGGCTCCTTGGTCAACTCTGTGAAGTTTTCAGGAGCCAGCAGTGAGCCTCTACCTGTTTTCTCCGGAAGGGCCGCTCTTCAGAATTTTTCTGGAATTTGGCCATTCTCACATAAGTAGGTACCACAAAAGACTGACTCTGTCCTCGGAAAATCCAAACAAGTGAGAACACTGGAACTGGTGCTGGGACTGGGTCTTGGTGCCTGGCTTCCTGGAACCCAAATTTGGAGAGTTCCATCAACAAGGATGTGAGGTGAGGTCACTTCCTTTAGTAACTGAATGAGGTCACTGCCTTGGCAACCAATTTGTCCTAACATTTGCTTCCTAAGGTCTCATAACATGGAGGATGTCCCTACTACCTGTGACACTTTCACAAGTTAGAATAGTATAGAAACCATAGTCACCTGGGAACAGCTCTCCACAAAGGCCTAGTTTGGTTCATCTCCTCTACCTTAAGAAGAGAGAATCTGATTCAGACACAACCCTTCATCCTGACCAGGTTGTTTGCCATGGAAGATGCCTTTTGCTCTATCATGTCCTTCATAGCTGCCTACATCTTCTCCAGGGATCATTTCTGCATGGAACTTTGAAGTTTTCAGCAGGTGGAAGATCCCCTGCATTCCTGTATTGTAAGACCAAACCTTTCCCTGCTTTTCTGAACACTTAGATTGAGGGAACAGTGTATGGTTAGGGTTAATAATATGTTCAATTAAAACCAAAATACTCCCACATGGCCCTCATTTTCTTCCATGTAGACATTCATCATAACCTCTGGCTGGAGGTTTCCATAAGGGGCGCAGCCCAAGACAGTGTCCAAAATAAGTTCCCTTTCCCCTCATTTTCCTAAAGTCAGGGTTTCCTGGACACCCTTCCTGTAAACCAGGATTGATCAAATAGGCCTGCCAGTAATACTGCTCTGTTTCTTCATTTTGAGGCCTACTGACTGTGAGGTATAGATTCTTTATGTGATTTGGAGTCATGTGAGAACCCAAGCACTGCTGCAGGGCTTTGAAGAACTCATTTGTCTCAAAGGATCCCTCTACTTACTTGATGGAGGTCAGGAACCTAACAGAGGAAGCAAGAGACTTCATCCACAATGACTGATCTTTTTGCCATTTTGGTTTTGGATGCACACATGGGATCTTTCTTTAGATCCATCAGGTGCTGAAAATCAAAGCCACAGCCTCTCTCAGAGCCGAAAGGATGATTCAGACACATCCCTTTCCAAAGCAATTAAGCAAAGAGCCACAGGTGATGCTCATTCATTTCCAATTGAAAGCAGTTTTTTTCAGGCTTCACAAAATGGTGGCCTGAGGAAAAGACCTTCCTGACATTCAGGTCAACAGAACAGTAGGTTAGCAAAAGGCACAAAGCAGGGTTTCTCTACTGAGACTTTACTGGTCACACTGATATCCGA
Organism: Callospermophilus lateralis; assembly: GCF_048772815.1. Lineage (NCBI taxonomy): Eukaryota > Metazoa > Chordata > Mammalia > Rodentia > Sciuridae > Callospermophilus > Callospermophilus lateralis. The sequence continues at coordinate 394,151 of NW_027512648.1, read as the reverse complement.
GTTTTCTGAGATGCTCCCAATTCCCTTTATCTATCCTGTACATGGCCATGTCACAGAACTCGACAGAGGTCCATATCTTGGACAAAAAAACATGAGCCTATTCTGGAGAGTGGCCAGAATTCAGGAAGAAAACAGGAACTAAGGAAAGAAGTAGGTGTTGCCCATATAAGGCAAGCCACAGTCCATTCATAAATTGGGCAGGATGTGTGCTGAGATGCTTTCTACTAGACAGGACACATCCATTGATGCATTCACTTTTCTAATATCTACAACCACGGAAAAAGTGGGAAACACAAACATAGAAACACTCGCCATGTCAAATGACTTACCAAAAACAGTCCACTCCAAACCAAACATACTGCCTTTCCTACCTATTCTCAGAACATGATACAAAACTACAAATTCACACCCACACCCACAAAGGCACCTCCATTACCCAAGTAGGTCTGTGACTATCCAGAGTGTCCTCAGACTGGTGGGTTTTACTCTGCTCCCTCGAAATGGACTTTCCTGTCTCAGATCAGGTCTCCTTTACCAACTCTGTAAAGTTGTCAGCATCAATCAGTGAGTCACTACCTGCTTTCTCAGGAAAGGCCCCTCTTCAGAGCTTTCCTGGCATTTAGCCATCCACACATCAGTATGTACCAAGAAAGACCGACTTTGTCCTTGGTAAATCCAAACAAGTGAACCCACTGGGACTGGGACTGGGACTGGCTCTGAGTGCCTGGCTTCCTGGATCCCAAGTTCAGAGAGTTCCATCACCAAGGAAGTGAGGTAGGTCACTTCCTTCAGGAACCGAATGAGGTCACTATCTTGGCAACCACTTTATCCTAAATTTGCTTCCAAGGGTCCCATGAGAGAGAGGCTGCCCCTACTTCCTGTGTCACATTCACAAGATAGAATGGTATATCAACCATAGACACATGTTAACAGCTCTCCACACAGACCTGGTTTGGTCCATCTTCTCTACATTAAGAAGAGAGAGGCTTATTCAGACACATCGCTTCATCCTGACCAGGTATTTTACCAAGGAAGATATCTGTTGCTCTCTCAGGTTCTTCATAGCTGCCTACATCTTCTCCAGGGTTTATTTCTGCATGGAACTTGAGGTTCTCAACAGGTGGAAGATCCCCTATCTACCTGTATTATAACACCAACTCTGTCCCTGCTCTTCGTAAAGTTAAATTGAGGGAACAGTGCATGGTTAGGGTTAATAGCATGTTCGATTTGGGTTAGGAATCATTCTGTGAGATGAATAATGGTATTGGGAACCTCCGATATTACAAGCATATATAGGTGTAATATAAGTATGAAAACAGAAATCTAGGAAAGATTTCAAACCCAGATGAACATTGGGCCCTTGATTGGGATACTTAGCTTTGAATTATTTCCGCAAAGTTGTCTCAGATAAATCGATATACAATGGTATAGGACCTTGTACCTTGGATGACTGAATGAGGAAGAGATCGTCCAGACAAAAAGAGATAGTTCGAAAAGTTATTTAGATATAGGGTTTTGGTTAGAGAGTGAATGTAAATGTCAGCATATGTGAAGAGTCAGTCACAGTGATGAACTGGGGAAAATGTGTAGGAAAGCAGATATCAATAGAGACATTAGGAAATCAGGGAAAGTACAAAGTGAGTGATAGGATAACATGTTTTTAACATGGTTGAGTTTGAGTATATAATCTTAGGAAGAAACAAATATGTAGTCACCAATAGGAATGATATTTGAGATCATTAGTTAATCAGGACATGGATGTTGTTAGTAATACATGCTCACATTAAATTTAGGCTTTGGTACAATCATAAGGGTGTCCTTTGCATTTTTTGTCAGGAATATTACTGTGTTGAAATGTAAATGTATATCAGGTGACTACAGTATTTCTTCAACTATTTCTGAAAGCAACATTTTAAGACTGATAAGTTAGTATTGGGGACACAAGTACGTGTACCCTGTGCCTATGATTATAAAGATGATGCCTTAATAGACCATACTGTAAATAAATAATATAACTGGATCAAACTTTAAATAATTGATTGAATTGATATCTGAAAATATATAGGAAATCTTATATTGATATACATAAGTTCATTCTAACCAGTTATACATCTAATGGTAATTTTAGCATTATGGTTTATGATGAAGAGTGTGGGAGTTTTGCTTCAAAAATGATTATGGAAATCGAAAATAATATGTTTGGAAATAATCTCATGCAAAGAACACTCAAGAAACATGGAGGAATACATATGTTCTGAAGCAGCAAGTAATTGCAAGTGAACCAAATGCGTACAGATTTGTGAACTTGTGGATGAAAAGTATTATCCTATGATGTCCATAAACTGAAGAAATTGTAATGTACCAGTGTTGAATAAAAATGAACTTCAAAATACACATCATGTCCCATAGGATTTTACTTGCATTGATGTTAAACTGGGTCAGTTACTGTACAAATATTAGTATTTGTAAGCACCATTCACCAAAGTTAGTTTTCAGTACTGGGAAATAAATATGTATTTCATGTGGATGAATATTTCTGAGAATAATCTTGTGAAAATTTGATTATAAATCCACATATAGGAACATGAGTTAAATTAATGAGTGTATAATAAGACACATATATTTCATATTTTGAATAATCTGGAGAAAAAAATATAGATAGATAGATACAAACACAGACATTAAAATGTAGTAATATGTATGCCAATCAAAATTCATTATGAAATATATATCATCCTCATATCCAAAAATATTCTTTTTACTGAGCATGGATTTATGTATAATGCTGTTCATCTAGGAAATTCACCAATACGTTGAATTTTCAGTTCCATCAGTATTTAGGGGGAGTGATCTCTTCTCACAATCTGTATCATCCTAAAACAGCAAGCTCACAAGAATGTACGTGTGATACCAGGTAGGATACTAAATATGCATAATAAATTTCATGAGATGAATAGGCTACAGAGAAAGGGAGACAGAAATGTACATATGTGTTAACTTTAAAAACTCATGGAGAAGTATTACAATAAAAAGTTGACTAGATTTATAACACATACACTTGATAAAGCAGAAGGCAAGTCCTAGTATACACCATGCCTCCTATGTATGGCCTGTATTTCTATTCTGTTAGGTTTCTTTTTCTACATCATATTAAGATTAGTAGTCAGAGTCTAGTAGGGTATGGGTTAGTGACAGGGATTCAGTATTTCTAATGGAAAATAGGAAAATGAATCTAATGTGTATGCAAATATTTGCTAGACAAAAATCTTCCCACTGTCCTCCAAAACAATGCCTTGATATTTCCTTCGCCACAAGTAATACACAATTAGTGGAGAAGAGTTTGAAAATCTGTGAATATATATCTGGAAAAGAAAATGCTCAGAGGTTCACAACCTTGGAGGTGGTAGAGGAATTTCCAAAAGTAAGGTACAGGGTAAACACTCCACAAACATGGAACTCTGGTGGCCTAATGAGTTTTTGAGAAACTGCCTCTGAGTTTGGGCCCTTGAAAAATTTGTTGTTGTCAGGAGCTTTAGCTTCCTTTGTATTGAGACCATCAAACCTGGGTTGGCATCTATGTGACCTGGATGACATGGTTCCTTATATGCTATTGAACATGAGGAAGAAGTTCTGAATTTTCCCTTTGTTAGTAAACTGAGGACACTGGGGTCTAAGTGTCTAACCATGTGATCTGTGAAGCCATTTGGTCATACTCCACTTTTCGTGGTGTTTCTTACTGCTGCACTGGGAGTTTGGTATTGGCTTCACGTAATACAAGGAGAAATACTGGGACACAGTGCTAGAGGGAGTACTCTCACGTGTAGTGGTTGAGGGTCTGCAGGAGAATGCACCAACCAGGCTTCTATCCCAAAAAGCTTGCACCCATGTCCATAGCAACCTGATTCTGAACATTGCCCTGAAACCTCTCCATATAACATGGTCCCTTTACTTGTAAGGTTCTGCTGGCTGCAACATGTCAGTCAAAGTCATTCGGAAACCAATGGCAGAACCACGTGTCCCCACGACAGATGTTTTATCATACACCTGCCCACCACTGCTCTGGGCCCACTAATCAGCAGGCTCCAACTTTCTGGCACCTCTGTTCTCACCATTTTCATGAAACCCAGTCAATCAATGCAATGTCTGGTACACTCATGATCAGCAACAGATATCCAAAGGTTCTCCAGTGCCATCTGTTCATGGAAATTTTAAAAATTCATGGTATTTATCTAGCCAATTTTCAAAGATGAAGTTGGAGGCACTGTGGCTTTCAATTTATTCAGGAACCATGAAATGGTGAGGAAGCTTATTTCAATTAAAGCTCGGGAGAACTCTCAGAGGCAAGGTTTCCCAAAGAGTGGCCAAAAGGTCACATTAAGCCAGGCCCATTGAGGTCTACAATTGAGGTCCATGTGTGTTTTGACTCTCAACAATGGCTGCCATGTCTTTCTGAATAAAGTCATGTGATATCCTGCCTGAGATTCCCAGTGCTCTTTGGAAAGCTATCCTGAGCCTAGATCTCAGTCTCAAAGGGCAACTCTCATGTGTGGCCTCCTAAAATCCCAACACAATTCATGTCAATACTTCTCTGAGTTCATTTCAGTCTCTAAGGGGAATCACTCCAGAGTTGAAGTCCATGCGGACCCAGTCATCTCTTCCAACCACCACACAAATGACCACAATTAAACCAAAACACTCCCACATGGCCCTCATCTTCTTCAATATAAACTCTCATCATAACCTCTTGCTGGAGGTTTCCATGAGGGGCGCAACCTAAGGAAGTGTCCAAAATAAGCTCACTTGCCCCTTATTTGCCTAAACTCAGTGTGGCCTGGAAACCCTTTCTGTGAACCAGATGTGATAAAATAGGCCTGCCATTAATACTGCTCTACTTCTCCAATTTGAGGCCTACTCTCTGTGGGGCATAGATTCTTTATGTGAATTGGGGTCATGAGAAAATCAAGCACCTATGGGCTACCCTCTGCAGGGCTTTGAAGAACCCATTTCAGTGAGTCGAGGAATTGGACCAAATGTTCTTTAGATATAGGGTTTTTGTTAAAGAGTGAAAGTAAATGTCAGCATATTTGAGGAGTCAGTCACAGTGATGAACTGGGGAAAATGTGTAGGAAATCAGATATCAATAGAGACATTAGGAAATCAGGCAAAGTACAAAGTGAGTGATAGGATAAGACATTTTTAACAGGGTTCAGATTCAATATTTAATCTTAGGAAAAAACAAATATGTAGTCACCAATAGGAATGATATTTGAGATCATTAGTTAATCAGGACTTGGATGTTGTTAGTAATACATGCTCACTTTCAATATAGGCTTTGGTACAATCATAAGTGTGTCCGTTGCATTTTGTGTCAGGAATATTACTGTGATAAAATGTGTATGTATATCAGGTGACTAGAGTATTTCTTCCACCAATTCTTAAAGCAATATTTTAAAGACTTATAAATTAGTATTTGGGATACAAATAGGTATACCATCGGTCTATGAATATAGAGATGATGCCTTAATAGACCATACTGTGAATAAATAATATAACTGGTTCAAACTTTAAATAATGGATTGAATTGATATCTGAAAATATATAGGAAATTTTATATTGATATACATAAATTCATTCTAACCAGTTATACATCTAATGGTAATATTAGCATTATGGTTTATCATGAAGAGTGTCTGAGTTTTGCTTCAAAAATGATTATGGAAATCAAAAATAATGTGTTTGGAAAGAATCTTATGAAAAGAACAGTCAAGAAACATGGAGGAATACATGTGTTCTGAAGTAGGAAGTGATTGAAAGTGAACCAAATGCCTATAAATTTGTGAAATTGTGGATGAAAGGATATATCCTATAATGTCCATAAACTGCAGAAATAGTAATGTATCAGTGTGGAATAAAAATGAACTTCAAAATACACATCATGGTCCCATAGGTGTCTACTTGCATTGATGTGAAACTGGGTCAGTCACTGTGGAAATATTACGATTTGTATGCACCATTCACTGAATTTAGTTTTCAGTACTAGGAAATAAATATGTATTTAAGGTGGATGAATATTTCTAAGAATTATTTTGTAAAAATTTGATTATAAATCCACATACACACACATGAGTGAATTTAGAAAGTGTATAATAAGACACATATATTTCATATTTTGGAAAATCTAAAGAGTAGATATCTATATCTATATAGATAGATAGATAGATAGATAGATAATTAGATACTCACATACACAGACATTAAAATGTAGCAATATATGCCATTCGAAAATCATAATAAAATAGATATCATCCACGTATCCAAAAATATTCATTTTACTGAACATTTATTTATGCATAATACTGTTCATCTAGGAAATTCACCCATAGGTAGAATTTCCAGTTCCATCAGTATTTAGAGGGAGCGATCTCTTCTCACAATTTGTATCTTCCAAAATAATCAAGCTCACAAGAATGTACATGTGATACCAGGTAGAATTCTAAAGATGCATTAAAAAATACATGTGATGAATAGGCTACAGAGAAAGTGAGACAGAAATTTACATATGTGTTAATTTTAAAAACTCATGGAGAAGTATTACAATGAAAAGTTGACTAGATTTATAACACATACCATTGATAAAGCCGAAGGCAAGTCCAAGTATACACCATGACTCCTATGAAAGGCCTGTATTTCTATTCTGTTAAGTTTCTTTTTCTCCATCATATTTTGATTAGTAGTCAGAGTCTAGTAGGGTATGGGGTAGGGTCAGGGATTCAGTATTTCAAATGGAAAATAGGAAAATGAATCTAATGTGTATGCAAATATGTGCTACACAAAAATCTTCCCACTCTCATCCAGAACAATGCTTTGACATTACCTTCGCCCCAAATAAGAAACAATTAGTGGAGAAAAGTTAGAAAATCTGTGAATACATATGTGGAAAGGAAAATGCTCAGGAGTTCACAAACTTGTAGGAGGTAGAACGGGTTACAAAAAGAGAGAGGGTAAACACTCCACAAACATGGAGCTCTGCTAGCCTTTTTGAGAAACTGCCTCTGAGCTTGGGCAGTTAAAATATATGTTGTTGTCAGGAGCTTTAGCTTCCTTTGTAGTGAGACCATCAATTCTGGGTCTCCATCTATGTGACCTGGATGACATCGTTTTTTATTTTCTAGTGAACATGAGGCAGCAGTGCTGAATTCTCTCTTTGTAGGTAAACTTTGGCCACTGGGGTCTAAGTATCTAACTGTGTTGTCTGAAAAGCCATTTGGTCATTATCCACTTTCGTGGTGTTTTTTACTGCTGCACTGTGAGTTTGGTATTGGCTTCACGAAATACAAGGAGTTCTACTGGGACACAGTGCTGGAGGATGTACTCTCACGTGTGGTGGGTTACTAAAATGCACCAGTGGGGCTTCAATCCCACATAGCTTTTCAACTTGACAATAGCAACCTGATTCTGGACATTGGCAGGAATCCTCTCCATATAATAAGATGCCTTTACATACAGTCTGCTGGCTGTACCATGTCAGTCACAAGTGATTTCTAAGCCAATGGCAGATCCACGTGGCCCCACCAGAAATGTTTTTTTCACACACCTACACTCCACTGCTCTAGGCCCACTAGTCTGCAGGCTCCAACTTTCTGGCATCTATGTTCTACACTTTTTCCATGAAACCCAGTCAATCAAGGCACTGTCTGGTACAGTCATGATCAGCAACAGGACATCCAGAGGTTCTCCAGTGCAACCTGGTCATGGTAATTTCAAAAAATTCATGGTATTTATCTAGATATTTTTCAATAATGAAGTTGGAGGCACTGTGGGATTCAATTTATACAGGAACCATTAAAAGGTGAGGAATCTCATTTCAATGAAAGGTCTGGAGAACTCTCACAGGCAAGGCTTCCCAAAGAGTGGGCAAAAGGTCACATGAAGCCAGGCCCATTGAGGTCTAAAATGTGAATTCCATGTGTGTTTTGACTCTCAACTATGGCTGACAATCTTTCAAAATAAAATCTTGTGATATCCTGGCTGAGATTCCCAGTGCTCTGTGGAAAGTCACCCTGGGCCTAGATCTCAGTTTCCAATGGCGAATCTCATGCTTGGCCTCCAAAAATCTCAACACAATTCATGGCAATACTTCTCTGAGCTCAGTTCCACAACTCAGTCTCTAAGGGGAATCACAACAGAGTTCAAGCCCAGGTGGACCCAGGCATCTCTTCCAATTGCCACACAAATGACTACAATTAAAACCAAAACACTCCCACAGGGCCCTCTTCTTCTTTTATATAGACACTAATCATAACCTCTAGCTGGAGGTTTCCATGAGGGGCACAGCCCAAGACAGTGTCAAAAATAATCTCACTTGCCCCTCATTTGCCTAAAGTCATGGTGGCCTGGACAACATTCCTGTGAAACAGAAGTGATCATATAGGACTGCTGTTAATACTGCTCCACTTCTCAAATTTGAGGCCTACTGACTGTGGGGTATAGATTCTTTGTGTGAATTGGAGTCATGAGAAAACGCAAGCACCTATTGTCCAGCCTCTGCAGGGCTTTGAAGAACTCATTTGACACAAATGATCCCTATTCTCACTTGATGGAGGTCATTAATATTACAGAGGAAGGCGAGAGGCTTCATGTACAATGACTGATCTATTTTTCCATTTTGGTTTTGGATGCCCTCATGGGATCTTTCTCTAGATACATCAGGTGCTGAAAATCTAAACCACAGGCTCACACAGGGCCAAGAGGCTGATTCAGACAAATCCCTTTCCAAAGCAATGAAGTAAAAAGCCACAGGTGATTCCCATTCATTTCCATTTGAAAACTCTTTTCTTCAGGCTTCACTAAGGTTTGGCCTGAGGCAAAGACCTTTCTGACATTCAGAGCAACAGAACAATAGGTAATCAAAAGCCCCCAAGCAGGGTTTCTCCTAGGAGACTTTCCTGGTTACTCTGATATGTGAGTTTTCTGAGATGCTCGCCATTCCCTTCAGCTATCCAGTACATGGCTATGTCACAGAGCTTGGAGGTGGTACGTATCTTGTACAAAAATACATGATACTAATCTTTAGAGTGGCCAGAATTCAGGAAAAAAATGAGAACATAGGTAGATAGCAGGTGTTGCCCATGGATAAGGCAAGCCTCAGTCCATTCATTAATTGGGAAGGATGCATACTGGGAAGTTTTCTACTAGACAGGACACACCCAATGAGCTATTTTCTTTTCTAATATCTACAAAGAAAAACACAGTGGGATACACAGACACAGAAACAGTCTCCTTGTCAAATGACTTACTAGAAACAGTCCACTCCATACCAAACAAACCTCCTTTTTTACCTATTCTCAGATCATGAGAAAAAACCACAAACACAAACCAACACCCACAAATGCACCTCCTTCTTCCAAGTAGGTCTGTGACTATCTGGAGTGTCCTCTGACTGGTAGGACATACGATGTAACCCAGAAATGGCCTTTCTGTCTCAGATCTGGTCTCCTTCGTCAAATCTGTGAATTTGTAAGGAGGCAGTGGTGAGCCAATTCCTATGCTCTCAGGAAAGACCCCTCTTCACAGCTTTCTTGGTATTTGGCAACCCTTACATCAGTAGGTACCAAGAAAGACTGACTCTGTCCTTGGTAAATCCAAAGAAATGAGCCCACTGTGACTGCGACTGGGACTGGCTCAGGGTGCCTGGCTTCCTGGATCACAAAATTCAGAGACCTCCATCACCAAGGAAGTGAGGTGAGGTCACTACCTTCAGAAAATGAATGAGGTCACTGTCTTGGCCACCACTTTGTCCTAACAGTTTCTTCCTATTGTCTCCTGACATGGAGGCTGCCCTACTTCCTGTGATACTTTCACATGTTAGAATGGTATAGAAACCATAGTCACCTGGGAACAGCTCTCCACACAGGCCTAGTTTGGTCCATCTTCCCTACATTAAGAATAGAGAGGCTGACTCAGACACATCCTTTCATCCTGACCATGTTGTTTGCCATGGAATATGACTTTTGTTCTCTTAGGTCCTTCATAGCTGCCTGCATCTTCTCCAGGGATCATTTCTGCATGGATTTTGAGGTACTCAGCAGGTGGAAGATCTCCTAACTTCCTGTATTGTAATACCAACTTTGTCCCTGCTCTTCTGTAAAGTGAGATTGAGGGAATATTGTATGGTCAGGGTTAATAGCATGTTCGATTTGGGTTGGAAATCATTCTGCTGGATGAATAATTGTATTGGGAACCAGCGATATTTATAAGAATATAGAGGGAAAACATAAGTATGAAAACAGAAATCTAGGTAATATTTGAAGCCCAGAAGGATTTGGACCCTTGATTGGGATCCTTAGCTTGAGTTATGTTTTGCACCGAGGTCTCAGTTAAATTGATATACAATGGCATAAGACCCTGTACCTCAGATGATTAAATGTAGAAGAGAACATCCAGTCAAAAAGGGATTGTGTGTAGGATTAGGAAGATAGTCAGTAGGTTTAGGAGGAAGAGTGAGTCTAGGATTTGGACCAAATGTTCTTTAGCAATACGGTTTTGGTTAGAGAGTGAATATAAATGACACCATATGTGAAGAGTCAGGCACAATGATGAACTGGGGAAAATATGTAGGAAAGCAGACATCAATAGAGACATTAGGAAATCTGGCAAAGTATAACATGATAGGATTAGAGATTTTCAACAGGGTTGAGGTTGAATACATAATCTTAAGAAGAAACAAATTTGTAGTCACCAATAAGATTGACATTTGAGAGCATTAGGCAACCTGGACATGGATATATTTAGTAATCCATGTTCACATTCCATTGAGGCTTTGGTACAATCATAAGGGTGACCTTCGCATTTTGTGTCCAAAATATTACTGTGATAATATGTATATGAAGATCAGGTGACATGAGTATTTCTTCCACCATTTCTGGGGGAAATATTTTGAAAAGATATAAATTAGTACTGGGGATACTAATAGGCTTACCCTGTGTTCATGAATATAGAGATGATGCATTAATAGACCATAATGTGAATAATTTATATGACTGGTTCCAAATTTAAATAATGGATTGTATTGATATCTGAAAAAATAGAAGAAATCATTTATTGATATACATACATTCATTCCAACCACTTACATATCTAATGGTTATCTTAGGGTTACCGTTTATCATGAATAGTGAATGAGTTTTGCTTCAAAAATGATTATGGAATCGAAAATAATGTGTTTAGAAAGAAGTCTAGTGAAAAGACGAGTCAAGAAACATGGAGAAATATAAGTGTTCTGAAGGAGGAAGTGATTGAAAGTGAACCAAATGTTTATAAATTTGTGAATTTGTGAATGAAAGGATATATTTTATGATGTCTATAAACTGAAGAAATAATAACGTACAAGGTTTGAATAAAAATGAACTTTAATAAACATATCACAACCAATAGGAATCTACTTGCATTGATGTTAAACTTGGTCAGTTACTGTAGAAATATTACGATTTGTAAGCACCCTTCCCTGAAGTTAGTTTTCAGTACTAGGAAACAAATATGTATTTCAGTGGATGTATATTTCTGAGAATAAACTTGTTAAAAGTTGATTATAAATCCACATATATGAATATGAATGAATTCAGGCGGTGTATAAGAAGACACATATATTTCATATTTTGGTAAATCTGGAGAATATATATATATATAGACACACAAACACACACACATTATAATGTAGCAATATATATGCCAACTGAAATTCATCATGAAAAATAACTCATCCGCATATCCCAAAATATTCATTTTACTGAACAGTAATATATGTATAGTGTTGTTCATCTAGGAAGCTCACTCGTGGGTTGAATTTTCTGTTACAACAGCGTTTAGGAGGAGTGATCTCTTCTCACAATTTGTATCTGCCAATTCAGCCACCTCACAAGAATGTACATGTGAAACCAGGTAGGATTCTATTTGTGCATATAAAAATACATTTGCTTAATAGGCTACAGAGAAAGGGAGACAGGAATTCACATATTTCTTAACTTTAAAAACACATGGAGAATTATTTCAACAAATAATTGACTAGATTTATAACTCCTACCTTATATCATGCAAAAGGTAAGTCCAACTATACACCATGCTTCCTCTGAAATTCTTGTATTTCTATTCTGTTTGGGTTATTTTTCTCCATTATATTAGGATTAGTAGTCAGAGTTTAGTAGGGTATGGGTTAGTGTCAGGGATTCAGTATTTCAAACAGAAAATTGTAAAATGAATCCAATGTTTATGCAAATATGTGCTAAACAAAATCTTCTCTCTCTCATCCAGAACAATGACTTGACATTCCCTTCGCCACAAGTAAGTCAGAGTTAGAGGAGAAGAGTTAGAAAATCTGTGAATATATATTTAGAATGGAAAATGCTCAGGAATTCACAACCTTGGAGTTGATAGAGCAGTTTCCAAAAGTAAGTGACATGGTAAACACTCCACATACATGGAGATCTGCTGGCCTAAACACTTCTTGAGAAATTGCCTCTGAGCTTGGGCACTTGCAATATATGTTGTTTTCAGGAGCTTTAACTTCCGATGTAGTGAGACCATCAAAGCTAGGTCTGCATCTATGTGACCAGGAGGACATGGTTTCTTATTTTCCAATGACCATGAGGCAGCAGTGCTAAATTCTCTCTTTGTAGCTAAATTGTGGCCACTGGGGCTAAGTGTCTCCCCATGTGGACTGTGAAGCCATTTGGTCATCCTCGACTTTTCGTTTTGTTTCTTGCTGCTGCACTGGGAGTTTGGTATTTGCTTCACGAAATACAAGGAGTTCAAGTGGGACACAGTGCTGGAGGGAGTTCTGTCACGTGTGGTGGGTCAGTGTCTGCATGAGAATGCACCAACTAGGCTTCTATCCCACATAGCTTGCCCCTTGACCATAGCAACCTGATTCTAAACATTGCCGTGAAAAATCTCCATATAACAAGATGCCTTTATATAGAAGGGTCTGCTGGCTGCACCGTGTCTGTCTCAAGGCATTTGAAAGTCAATGGCAGATCCACATGGCCCCACCAGAGATGTTTTATCACACACCTGCACACCACTGCTCTAGGCCCACTACTCAGCAGGCTCCAACTTACTGGCATCTCTGTTCTACACGATTTTCATGATACCTAGTCAATCAAGGCACTGTCTGGTATACTCATGATCAGCAACAGGACATCCAATGGTTCTCCAGTGCCACCTGGTCATGAGAATTTCTAAAATTTTATGGTATTTATCTAACTATTTTTCACAGATGAAATTGTTGGTACTGTGGGTTTCAATTCATTCAGGATCCATTAAATGTTGAGGAAGCTCATTTTAATGAAGGATCTGGAGATCTCTCACAGGCAAGGCTTCCCAAAGAGTGGCCAAATTGTCACATGAAGCCAGGCCCATTGATGTCTACAATGTGAGGTCATGTGTGTTTTGACTCTCAACGATGGCTGCCAAGTCTTTCAGAATAAAACCTGTGATATCCTAGCTGAGATTCCCAGTGCTCTCTGGAAAGCCTCCCTGGGCCTAGACCTCAGTTTCCAAGGGCGACTCTCATGTGTGGCCTCCTGAAATCCCAACAACATTCATGGCAATACTTCTCTGAAGTTAGTTCCAAATCTCATTCTCTAAGGGGAATCACATCAGAGTTCAAGCCCAGGTGGACCCAGTCATCTCTTCCAACTACCACACAAATGACCACAATTAAAACCAAAACACTCCCACATGGTTCTCATCTTCTTCCATATAGACACACATCATAACCTGTGGATGGAGTTTTCCATGAGGGGCACAGCCAAACCAGTGCCCAAAATAAGCTCCCTTGCCCCTCATTTGCCTAACATCAGGGTGGATTGGACATGCTTCCTGTGAACCAGGAGTGATCAAATAGGCCTGCCGTAAATGCTCCACTTCTCCACTTTGAGGCCTTCTTACTGTGGGGATTATATTCTTCTTTTTCTAAATTTTTTTGGAAATTTAATTGGAAAGTTAAAAAAATTGTTTTGCAGAATGTTAAATTTCTAATGGCAAAGCCTTCACCTTGTTTGTGAAGGAAACCTTGATGCCTTGCCAATCTGGTAACATGGAGACACTCAAAATTTTCTTTTACATACTACATGGATGAATGGCTACAGCTCATAGTTTTTTAAAACTGAAAGGCAGATACCAGCAAGTAAGATAACAAATAAAAGACAATTTTATTAAAAAATAAAGTTGTTAAATGACTCAAATATTGGAAATTCAATTCTTTTTATTTTTGGTTGTTCAAAACATTATAAAACTCATGATATATCATCTTTCATACATTTGACTCAATTGGGTTATGAACTCCCATTTTTACCCCAAATACAAATCGCAGAATCACATCAGTTACACACTCACGTTTTTACATAATAGCATACTAGTTATTGTTGTATTCTGCTACCTTTCCTATCCCCTACTATTCCCCCTCCCCTCCCATCTTCCCTCTCTACCTCATCTGCTGTTGTTTAATTCTCTCCCTTGTTTTCCCCTCTTTAGCCTCACAACCTCTTATATGTAATTTTGTGTAACATTGAGTAGTCTCCTACCATTTCCATATGCTTTTCCTTCTCTCTCCCTTTCTCTCCCCCCACTCATCTCTGTTTAGTTTTAATATTTTTCTCATGTTCTTCCTCCCTGTTCTCTTCTTATTTGCTCTCTCTATATAAAAGGAAACATTTGGCATTTGTTTTTTAAGGATTGGATAGATTCGCTTAGCATAATCTATTCTAATGCCATTCATTTCCCCGCAAATTCTATGATTTTGTCATTTTTCAGTGCTGTGTAATACTCAATTGTGTATAGATGCCACATTTTTATTATCCATTCGTCTATTGAAGGGCATCTAGGTTGGTTCCAAAGTCTAGCTATTGTGAATTGTGCCGCTATGATCATCGATGTGGCAGTATCCTTATACTGCTCTCTATTAACATCCTCAGGGAAGAGTCTGAGAAGGGCGATATCTCGGTCAAATGGTGGTTCCATTCCCAGCTTTCCCATGAATCTCCATACTGCTTTCCATATTGTACTCACCAATTTGCAGTCCCACAAGCAGTGTACAAGTGTACCCTTTACCCCACATCCTCACCAACACTTATTGTTGTTTGACGTCATAATGGCTGCCAATCTTACTGGAGTGAGATGGTATCTTAGGGTGGTTTTGATTGCATTTCTCTGACTGCTAGAGATGGTGAGCATTTTTTCATGTACTTGTTGATTGATTGTATGTCCTCCTCTGTGAAGTGTCTGTTAAGATCCTTGGCCCATTTGTTGATTGGGTTATTTGTTATCTCATTGTTTAATTTTTTTGAGTTCTTTGTATATTCTAGATATTAGGGCTCTATCTGAAGTGTAAGGGGTAAAAATTTGTTCCCAGGATGTAGGCTCTCTATTTACCTCTCTTATTTTTTCTCTTGCTGAGAAAGATCTCTTTAGATTAAGTAAGTCCCATTTGTTTATTCTTTTTATTAACTCTTGGGCTATGGGTTTCCTATTAAGGAATTTGGAGCCCAACCCCACAGTATGTACATCGTAGCCAACTTTTTCTTCTATCAGACGCAGTGTCTCTGATTTTATATCTGGCTCCTTGATCCATTTTGAGTTAACTTTTGTGCATTGTGAGAGAAAGGGATTCAGTTTCATTTTGTTGCATATGAATTTCCAGTTGTCCCTGCACCATTTGTTGAATATGCTATCCTTCTTCCATTGCATGCTTTTAGGCCCTTTTTCAAATATAAGAAAGTTGTAATTTTGTGGATTTGTCTCTGTGTCCTCTATTCTGTACCATTGGTCCATCTGCCTGTTTTGATACCAGTACCACACTGTTTTTGTTACTATTGCTTTGTAGTACAGTTTGAACTCTGGATTCACACTTCCTGCTTAGAATTGCTTTCGCTATTCTGGGTCTTTTGTTTTTCCATATGAAATTCATGATTACTTTATTTATTTCTACAAGAAATGCCATTGGGTTTTTGATTGGCATCGCATTAAACCTGTAGAGAACTTTGGGTAATATCGCCATTTTGATGATGTTATTTCTGCCTATCCATGTACAGGGCATACTTTTCCATCCTCTAACATCTTCTTCTATCTCTCTCTTTAGGGTTCTGTAGATTTCATTGCATAAATCTTTCACCTCTTTGGTTAGGTTGATTCCCAAGTTTTTTATTTTCTTTGAGTATACTGTAAAAGGAGTGGTTTTCCTCATTTAAATTTCAGAAGTTTTGTTGCTGATATACAGGAATGCCTTAGATTTATGCGTGTTGATTTTATATCCTGCCACTTTGCTGAATTCATTTACTAACTCTAGCAGACCCTTTTGGGTCTGTTAAATATATTATCATGTCATCCAAAAATAGCGATAATTTAAGTTCTTCTTTTCCTATTTTTAAGTCTTTAATTTCTTTTGTCTGTCTAATTGCTCTGGCTAGTATTTCAAGAACTAAATCGAATAGAAATGGTGATAGATGGCATCCCTGTCTTGTTCCAGATTTTAAAGGGAATGCCTTCAGTTTTTCTCCATTTACAATGATGCTAGCCTGAGGTTTAGCATATATAGCTTTTACAATGTTGAGGTAAGTTCCTGTTATTCCTAGTTTTTATAGAGTTTTAAACATAAAGGGATGCTGTACTTTGTAGAATGCTTTTTCTGCATCTATCGAGATGATCATATGGTTCTTCTCTTTAAGTCTATTGATGTGGTGAATAGTATTTATTGATTTCCGTATATTGAACCAGCCTTGCATCCCTGGGATGAATCCCTCTTGATCATGATGCACAATTTTTTTATGTGCTTTTGTATTTGATTTGCCAGGATTTTATTGAGAATTTTTGCATCCAAGTTTATTAGAGATATTGGTCTGTAGTTTTCTTTCTTTGAAGTGTCTTTGTCTGGTTTTGGGATCAGGGTGATGTTGGCCTCATAGAATGAATTTGGAAGAACTCCTTCTTTTTCTATTTTTTGAAATAGCTTGAAAAGTATTGGTATTAATTCATCTTTGAACGTTTTGTAGAACTCTGCTGTATAACCATCTGGTCCAGGGTTTTTTTTGGTAGGTAGTCTTTTGAAGGTTTCTTCTATTTCTTCCTTTGTTATTGGTCTATTTAAATTTTGTGTGTCTTCCGGACTCAATCTGGGCAGATCACATGACATAAGAAATTTATCGATATCCTCATTATCTTCTGTTTTATTGGAATATAGGGTTTCAAAATACTTTCGAATTATCTTCTGTATTTCTGTAGTGTCTGTTGTGATATTGCCTTTTTTATCCCATATGTTAGTAATTTGAGTTCTCTCTCTGCTTCTCTTCATTAGCATGGCTAAGGGCCTGTCGATTTAATTTATTTTCAAAGAACCAACTTTTATTTGTTCAATTTTTTTGTTTCAATTTTGTTGATTTCTCCTCTAATTTTAATTATTTCTTGTCTTCTACTACATTTGTTGTTTTGCTCTTTTTTTTCTAGGTTTTTGAGATGTAGTGTGAGATCATTTATTTGTTGTTTTTTTCTTTTTTTAAGGAAAGAATTCCAAGAAATGAATTTCCCTCTTAAAACTGCTTTCATTGTTTCCCACAGAATCCGGTATGTTGTGTCTGTATTTTCATTTGTATCTAAGAGATTTTTTTATCTCCTCCTTTATGTCTTCTGTAACCCATTGATTATTCAGTAACATATTGTTCATTTTCCATGTGATGTAGAATTTTTCCTTCCTTCTTCAATCATTAATTTCAAGTTTCATTCCATTATGATCAGATATGGTGCATGGTATTATCTCCATACTTTTATATTTACTAAGAGTTTCCATATGGCATAATATATGGTCTATATTTGAGTAGGACCAATGTGCTGCTGAGAAGAACATGTATCCACTTTATGATGTTTGATATATTCTATATATGTTGGTTAAGTCTAGGTTATTGATTGTGCTATTGAGTTCTATAGTTTCTTGATTCAGATTTTCTCTAGAGGATCTGTCCAATGGCGAGGGTTGTGTGCTGAAGTCACCCGTAATTATTGTGCTATAGCCTATATGACTCTTGAACTTGAGGAGAGTTTGTTTTATGACTTGGCACCACCATTGTTTGGTGCATACAAATTGATAATTGTTATGTCTTGTTGGTGAATGTTGCCTCTTAACAGTATATAGTGTCCTTCTTTATCACTTTTGATTAACTTAGGTTTTAAGTTGATTTTATTCGATATGAGTATGGCCACTCCTTCTTGCTTCCGAGGGCCAACAATGGCTGCGAAGTCTTTCAGAATAAAATCATGTGATTTCCTGGCTGAGGTTCTCATTGCTCTGTGGAAAGCCACCTTGGGCCTAGATCTCAGTTTGAAAGGGTGACAATCATGCGTGGCCTCCTAAAAACCAACACAATTCATATCAATACTTCTATGAGGTACGTTCCAGAACTCAGGCTCTAAGGGGAATCACACCAGAGTTCAAGCCCAGGTGGACCAAGTCATGTCTTCCAACCCCCACACAAATGACCACAATTAAAACAAAAAAACTACCACATGGCCCTCATCTTCGTCCATAAAGACCCTCATCAAAAGTTCTGGATGGAAGTTTCCATGAGGGTTGCAACTAAAGACAGTTTTCAGAATAAGCTCCCTTGCCTCTAATTTCCCTAAAGTCAGGGTGGCCTGGACACCCTTCCTGTGAACCAGGAGTGATCAAAAAGGCCTGCCATTAATTCCGCTTTGTTTCTATAATTTGAGGCTTACTGAATGTCAGGTATAGATTTTTTATGTGATTTGGAGTCATGAGAAAATCCAAGCACATCTGGAGAGCATTCAAGAATTCATTTGACAAAGAGGATCCCTAATCTCACTTGAAGGGGGTCAGGAACCTAACAGAGAAAGGCAAGAATCCTCATCCACAATGACTGCTCTTTTTGCCATTTTGGTTTTGAATGCACACATGGGATCTTTCTTTAGATCCATCAGGTGCAGAGAATCGAAGCCACAGCCTCACACAGGGCCAAGAGGCAGATTCAGACAAATCCCTTTCCAAAGCAATTAAGCAAAGAGCCACAGGTGATGCCCATTTATTTCCATTTGAAATTTTTTTCTTCAGGCTTCACAAAGGGGTGGCCTGAGGCAAAGACCTTCCTGACATTCAGGGCAACAGAACCTTGATTGGTATACTGAGCTTGAATTATGTTCTGCACCGAGGTCTCAGATAAATCGATATACAATGGCATAGGACCGTGTACCTCGGATGATTGAATGTAGAAGAGAACATCCAGTCAAAAAGGGATAGTCTGTAGGATTAGGAAGATAGTCAGTAGGTTTAGGAAGAAGAGTGAGACTAGGAGTTGGACCAAAAGTTCTTTAGCAATAGGGTTTCAGTTAGAGAGTGAATGTAAATGTCAGCACATCTGAAGAGAATGTCACAATGATGAACAGGGAAAAATATGTAGGAAAGCAGATATCAATAGAAAGATTAGGAAATCAGGCAAAGTATAAAGTGAGTGATAGGATTAGACATTTTCAACAGGCTTGAGGTTGAATATATAATCTTAGGAAAAAACAAATATGTAGTAATCAATAGGATTGACATTTGAGAGCATTAGGCACCCTGGACATGGATGTTTTTAGTAATCCATGGTCACTTTCCATTTAGGCTTTGGTACAATCATATGTGTGACCTTTGCATTTTGTGTCCAGAATACTACCGTGATAAAATTTATATGTTGATAAGGTGACATGAGTATTTCTTCCACCATTATGGGGAGTAATATTCTGGAAACTTATAAATTAGTACTGGTGATACAAATAGGTGTACCTTGTGTTGATCATTATTGAGATGTTGCATGAATAGACCAGATTGTGAATAAAGTATATAACTGGTTCCAACTTTAAATAATGGATTGAGTTTGCATCTGAAAATGTATTGGAAATCTTATATTGATATATATACAATCATTCCAACCAGTTATATATGTAATGGTAATATTAGGGTTACGGTTTATCGTGAAGAGTGAGTATTGCTTCAAAAATGATTATGGAATCAAAAATAATGTGTTTAGAAAGAAGTCTAGTGAAAAGACCAGTAAAGAAACATGGAGGAATACATGTGTTCTGAAGTAGTAAGTAAATGAGAGTGAACCAAATGCCTATAATTTTGTGAAGTTGTGGGTGAAAAAATATATCCTATGATGTCCATATACTGAAAAAATAGTAATGTACCAGTGTTGAGTAAAAATGAACTTCAAAATACACATCATGTCCCATAGCAATCTACTTGCATTGATGTTAAACTGGGTCAGGTACTGTAGAAATATTAGGATTTGTATGCACCACCTACTGAACTTAGTATTCAGTAGTAGGAAACCAATATGTATTACAGGTGTATAAATATTGCTGAAAATAATCTTGTAAAAAGTGGATTTTGAACCCACATACATGAATATAAATGAATTTAGGGAGTGTATAATAAGACACATATTTTTCATATTTTTTTAAAATCTGGAGAATATATATACATATATATATATATATATATAATATATATATATAATATATATACATATATATACATATATAATATATATATATGTATATATATACACATATATATTTTTTTCCAGATTTAAAAAAATACATACACACACACACACACATTAATATTTAGCAATATATATGCCAATCGAAATTCATCATGAAATATAATTCATCCACATATCCAAAAATATTCATTTTACTGAACATGGATTTATGTATAGTGTTTTTCACTAGGAAGCTCACCCATAGGTTGAATTTTCAGTCCCATCATTATTTAGGGAGAGTCATCTGTTCTCACAATTTTATATTCCAAAATCAGGGAGCTCACAAGATTGTCCGTGTGATACCAGGTAGGATATTATATATATATATATGTATAAAAAAATACATGTGCTGAATAGGATACAGAGAAAGGGAGACAGGAATTTATATATGTGATAATTTTAAAAAATCATGGAGAAATATTACAATGAAAAGTTGACTAGATTTAAAAAACATACTCTTGATAATGCAGAAGGCAAATAGAAGTATACACCATGCTTCCTATGAAAGGCCTGTATTTCTATTCGGTTAGGTTTCTTTCTCTCCATGATATTAGGATTAGTAGTCAGAGTCTAGTAGGGTATGGGTTAGTGTCAGGGATTCAGTATTTCAAATGGAAAAAAGGAAAATGAATCTAATGTGTATGCAAAAATGTGATACACAAAAATCTTCCCTCTCTCATCCAGAACAATGCCTTGACATAACCATCGCTAAAAGTAAGACACAATTAGAGGAGAGGAGTTAGAAAATCTGAATATATATGTGGAATGGAAAATGCTCAGGAGTTCACAACACTGGAGGTGGTAGAACAGTTTCCAAAAGTAAGGGAGAGGGTAAACAATCCAGAAACATGGAGCTGTGCTGGCCTTGAGACTTCTTGAGAAACTTCCTCTGAGGTTGGGAACAAGAAATATATGTAATTGTTAGGAGATTTAGCTTCGTTTGTAGTGACACCATGAAATCTGGGTCTGCATCTCTATGACCTGGAGCACATGGTCCTTATTTTCTAATGAACATGAGGGAGCAGTTCTGAATTCTCTCTTTGTAGGTAAACTGTGGCCACTGGGAGCTAAGTGTCTTTCCGTGTGGACTGTGAAGCCATTTGGTGATCCTCCACTTTCCAGGGTGTTTCTTACTGCTGCACTGGGAGTTTGGTATTTGCTTCACGAAATACAAGGAGTTCAACTGGGACAAAATGCTGGAGGGAGTTCTGTCATGTGTGGTTGGTCAGGGACGCAAAGAGAATGTACGAACCAGGCTTCTATCCTACATAGCTTTCACCTTGACTATAGCAACCTGATTCTGAACATTTCCCTGAAACCTCTCCATATGACAAGATGCCTTTACATATAAAGGTCTCCTGCCTGCACCATGTCAGTCGCAAGTCTTTCGAAGCCAATGGAAGATCCAGGTGGTCCTACCAAAAATATTTATTTACACACCTACAGTCCACTTCTCTAGGCCCACTACTCATTAGGCTCCAAATTACTGGCATCTCTGTTCTACACCATTTTCACGAAAACCAGTCAATCAAGGCACTCTTTGGTACACTCATGATCAGCAACAGGAAATCCAAAGTTTATCCAGTGCCACCTGGTCATGGGAATTTCAAAAATTTTATGGTATGAATCTAGTCATTTTTCAAAAATGAAGTTAGAGGCACTGTGGGTTTCAATTAATTCAGGAACCATTAAATGGTGAGGAAGCTCATTTCAATGAAAGCTCTGGAGAACACTCACAGAAAAGCCTTCCAAAAGACTGGCCAAAAGGTCACATGAATCCAGACACATTGAGGTGTACAATGTGAGGTCCATATGTGTTTGGACTCTCAACTAGGGCTGCCAAGTCTTTCAGAATTAAATCATGTTATATCCTGGCTCAGAATCCCCGAGCTCTGTGGAAAGCCATCCTGGGCCTAGATCTCAATTTCCAAAGGCGATTCTCACGTGTGGCCTAGTAAAATCCCAAGAGAACTCACGACAATACTTCTCTGAGGTCAGATCCAGAACTCATTCTTTAAGGGGAATCACACCAGAGTTCAAGCCCAGGTGATCCGAGTCATCTTTTCCAACTACCACACAAATTACCACAATTAAAACAAGAACACTCCCATATGGCCCTCATCTTCTTTCATATTGACACTCATCATAATTTTGCTGGAGGTTTCCATGAGGGGAGCAGACCAAGACAGTGTTCAAAATAAGCTCCTTTGACCCTCATTTGCCTATAGTAAAGGTGGCCTGGACACCCATCCTGTGAACCAGGAGTGATCAAATAGGCCTGCCATTAATACCGCTCCAATTCTCCAATTTGAGGCCTACTGACTGTTTGGTTTAGATTCTTTATGTGAATTTTAGTCATGAAATAACCAAGCACCTATGGGCTAGCCTCTGCAGGTTTTGAAGAACTCATTTGACCCAAAGGATCCCTATTTTCACTTGATGGAGTTCAGGAACCTTACAGAGGAAGTCGAGAGACTTCATCCCAATGGCTGCTCTTTCTGCCATTTTTCCTTTGGATGCAAACATGGGAACTTTCTTTAGATCCACAGGTGCTGAGAATCTAAGCCTCAGCCACACACAGGGCCAGGGGGCTGATTCAGTCACATCCCTTTTCAAAGCACTTAAGAAAAGAGCCACAGGTATGCCCAATCATTTCCATTTGAAAACTGTTTTCTTCAGGCTTCACAAAGGGGTGGCCAGTTGCAAAGAACTTCCTGATATTCAGGGCAACAGAACAATAGGTAAGCAAAAGGCCGAAAGCAGGGTTTCTCCTCTGAGACTGTCCTCGTCACACTGATATCTGAGTTTTCTGAGATGCTCGCCATCACCTACAGCTATCCAGTACATGGCTATGTCACAGAGCTTGGAGGTGGTACATATCTTGGACACAAAACCATGGGCCTATTCTTGAAATTGGCCGGAATTCAGGACAAAAATAGAAACTTAGGAAGGTAGCAGGTGTTGCTCATCGATAAGGCAAGCTACAGTCCATTCATAAACGGGGCAATATGAATGCTGAGAAGCTTTCTACTAGACACGACACATCCATTGATGAATTCTCTTTTCTAATGTCTACAACCACGGAAACAGTGGAATACATAGACATAGAAACACTCGCCCTGTGAAAAGACTTACTAGAAACAGTCCACTTCAAATGAAACAAACCGACTGTCCTACCTATTCTCAGAAAATGAGACAAAACCACAAACCCACAACCACACCCACAAAGGCACCTCCTTCCCCTAAGTAGGTCTTTGACTATCCGGAGTGTCCTCTGACTTGTAGGCCATAATACGTTCCCCCGAAATGGCCTGTCCTGTCTCAGATCTGGTCTCCTTGGCAAACTCTGTGAACTTCTCAGGAGCCAACGGTGAGCCACTAACGACTTTCTCAAGAAAAGCCCCGCTTCCGAGCTTTCCTGGCATTTGGCCTTCTCACGTCTGAAGGTACCAAGAAAGACTGACTGCATTTAGTAAATCCAAACAAGTGAGACCATAGGGACTGGGACTTGGACTGGCTATGGGTGCCTGGCTTCCTGGATCCAAAGTTCAGAGAGTTCCATCACCATGGAAGTGAGGTGAGGTCACTTCCTTCCTGAACTGAATGAGGTCCCTGTCTTGGCAACCACTTTGTCTTAACTGTTACTTCCAAGGGTCCCATGAGATTGAGGCTGCCCCTACTTCCTGTGACACTTTCACAAGTTAGAATGGTATATCAAACATAGGCACCCAGGAATAGATCTCCACACAGGCCTGTTTTGGTCCATGTTCTCTACATTAAGAAGAGAATCTGATTCAGACACAACCTTTTATCCTGACTGGGTTGTTTGCCATCGAAGATGACTTTTGGTCTCTCAGGTCCTTCATAGCTGCCT
Source organism: Callospermophilus lateralis (assembly GCF_048772815.1). Lineage (NCBI taxonomy): Eukaryota > Metazoa > Chordata > Mammalia > Rodentia > Sciuridae > Callospermophilus > Callospermophilus lateralis. Next base: position 369,695 of record NW_027512648.1, on the reverse strand, counting down.
ACATCTTCTCCAGGGATCATTTCTGCATGGGCCTTTGAGGTTATCAGCAGGTGGAAGTTTCCCTACATTTCTGTATTGTAAAATCAACTCTTTCCCTGCTGTTCTATAAAGTTAGATTGAGGGAATAGTGTATGATTATGGTTAAAAACATGTTTGATTTGGGTTAGAAATCATTGTGCTGCATGAATAATGGTATTGGGAACCTGCTATGTGTATAAGAATATATAGGTGTAATATATGTATGAAAAAAGAAATCTAAGTATGATTTGAAGGCCGGAAGGGCATTGGGCCCTTGATTGGGATACGCAGCATTGAATTACGTTCTGCAGAGATGTCTCAGATAAATCGATATACAATGGCATAGGACCTTGTACTTTGCATGAATTAATGTAGAAGGAACATCCAGTCAAAAAAAGATAGTCGGTAGTGAAAGGTTAATAAAATAGGTACTTGCTATTTCCTGTTTTTCTGTATGCTTAAAAAAACACTGTTGAAATCTTGAGAAATGTTTGCTAATCTTGTTCTAGAATGTACTGTTCCCAACTGCCAAACTGCAGAATGTACTGCCTCACTCGGTGTCACACGAACCACCCACTCACCCTTACACATCAATAAACTTCCCTCCCTTCCATCTCCAAGGAATGTATGTAAGCTCTGCATAAGCTGTTCTCAGAGCTCTCTGATCTATTTAAGTTAGCTGTGAGCCCCAGCAAGCTGGACGCAAAATAACCCTTTGCTGTTGCATGAGACAGTCTCTTGGTAGTCTCTTCCTCCAACACTCACCTGACCTTTACATATTGAGGTTCCACCGAGTTCCGGCAGTGGCGGATGAGAGACCCCAACGGGCTCCTCTCGGAGCAAGTAAGGCGCCTCTTTCTGGTTTCAGGTGTCATGTTAGGGCTTGGCAAAATTGCTGGCAATGAAGAGCCTGGGGTCTCTCCGACGGTGGCTGAGAGACGTGTCACAGAGACATAGGGCACCTCCCTGGGGGACCCCAAAGAGGACTCGGAGAATCAAGGAACAATTGCTTCATCGACTCAGTGATATTTTCTTTTAGGTTCGGTATTGCCATCCTATCGGGTTTTGCCAGCTACGCATTCCTGGTCTCAGTGTTGGATGTCCATTGCCTGTCTTTATGGTCTTGTCTTATCTGTGTCATGTGTCTTTGCTTTTACTGTTTGTGTACCTTTCATTATGGGACAGAGCACTTCAATGCCTCTGTCCCTGACCCTTGATCACTGAACCAAAGTCCGCTTAAGGGCTCAGAATCTTTCTTTTTTTAGTAAAACGCTGGACCTGGCAGACTCTCTGTGCCTCAGAATGGCCCATCTTTGGAGTCGTATGGCCCCAAGAAAGATCTTTCTACTTCCCACTAATTTATAAAGTCAGAGATATTGTCTTTCAGCCAGGGCCACATAGCCCTCCTGATCAACAGCCATATATCTTAACTTTTCAGGACCTCTGCAAATCTTCTCCTCCATGGGCAAGCCTTTCCTTGCCCATGCCTCTGCTCATACTTCTTCCCACATGATCTCTCAAACCCTCACCTCTTCCTCCTCCTCCACCCTCTGTTTTCCCTGAGTCACAAGATTTGACTCTACTGGACTCTTCCTCCTCTCCTTATCCCCTGCCCTCGTCCCCTAACACACAACACACTCTAAGTGATTCCCCTGCTGCTGACTAAGCCTCTCTACCATTGGAGGAAGCTAAGCTGATAATAGGATCTGATAATGGACCGATGTTCATGGCCCAGGTAAGTCAGGGGTTAGCCAGGAACCTGGAGATTAATTGGAAGTTATATTGTGCTTATAGACCCCAGAGTTCAGGACAAGTAGAAAGAATGAATAGAACCATTGAAGAGACCTTAACGAAATTAAGCTTAGAGACCAGCATAAAAGATTGGACTGTGCTACTGACTTATGCAATGTTTCATGCAGGAAAAAATCCTTCTGTTTCTTTGAGTAACCTTACCCCCTGAGAAGTTCTCTATGGTGGCCCTCGTCCAGTAAGGGTCCTAAGCCCAACTGTAAGACCTAAGGATCCTTTCCACACCCTCTTGCTTGACAGACTTAAAGCTCTTGAAAGAACTCAGTGATACCTGTGAAAATAGCTGCCGACTGCGTAACAAACTGTGTACCAGGGGATTCCACATCCATATCAAATAAGAGACTTCATGTATGTAAGATGACATCAGGTGTCATCCCTGGAACCCAGCTGTAAAGGACCATACCAGGTGCTACTTATAACACCTACAGTGGTAAAGATATACAGAATCACTTCTTGGATCCATGCCTCTCATCTCAAGCCTGCTCCTTGTCCAGAATCTTTCTGGAAACTGGAAAAGACTGGTAACAGTTTCAAATTGTGTACTCGCCATGTGGATAAGGTTATATACTCTCCCCTTGGCCACAAGTAGTCCTAACCCTCATCAGCCTTTTAAGCAGCGATGGCTGATCACAAATCCTACTGGAAAAGTGTATAATCGATCTCACATACATCCCCCTTAGGGACCTGGTGGCCATCTCTCCACCCAGACATTTGTCAGCTGGCCATAGGTTTTTTCTATTGGGATATCCCTGATGAAGAAAATCCCACTAAAATACCATTAAATCCCTTGTGTACCATAGATAATGGAAACAAACATTATGGATGTAGGGACACGCGAGCCAGATGCAGGTTGGCTATCCTAGATTACTTGTTTGCCCGGGAAACTATCAAAGCCACAAACAGTAACGGCTGTGTGGGGGAAAAACCGACTTCTTCAGTATGTCATGGAGATGTGAGCATACAGAGGCTGCCTGATGGAACCCAATACTTCATCAAATTCAGTACACAGCATTGGCCATATTACCAAGTAGACAACAGAAAAAGGATGGCCCCCAGAGGGGTCTCTAGATCCTCAAATTTTGCGTGACCTTTTTAACTTCTGCAAGTGCTCAAAAGGGTGAAAGGAGATTCCCCTATGTGGAAGCCCTTTCCCTCCTTCACTCACATCCTGAACTATGCTTCTCCAATAGATTTTTATCCTCAGCCTTCTGCTCCAGACTCTCTGCTGTCACTCCCACCTCAGCAACGTGATTTCTCCCCTCCAATTACTAGATCAGAATCCCAAACCTCCACCAGTTCTCAGACAATTGCCCGCTTGTGAGGTAGCAGGTACTGAGGTACCCCTCCACCCACTCACTCCTCTCTCTTCCTGTCAGTGCCCACACCGGGTCCCACCAGGTCCTCTTTCCAGCTAACCCAAAGCTCAAACGAGCTGAGGAGAGCTCTCAGACCCTTATCCAAGATGTAATATAAATGGCCATTAAAGTTGCTTTGTCATCACTGAAAACAGGTTACTAAAATTTAAAGTCCCTCACAGGATTTTGGGATACTCACTCCCGTTTTCTGCTCTTCTCTACCTGTTCTACTGCTCAAGTTTTTTGCTAGGAAATTCCCAAACACCTTTCCAATTATTCTTTTACATCTCTTTTTTTCCTCATTCTCAGATCCTCGGAGCTTCTCTCAGCCCCACCTTCCTCGTATTCCCCCTCTGTACCAGGCCCACAGAAAAGTCTTAAATGTCCTTCTCCAGAAGTCTTCACCATGGCTGACTTTAGAACTTTCAGCATAGAGTTTCTATAAAGAGTTCAATGTAGATAAACTTTCTCTTTTTGTATTGCCCTGTTCTACTTGGCCACTGGCTAAAAAACTCAGTACTTCTAAGCTAGACAACCCCTAACTAGTTTTTCACAAAATATGTGAACAAGTCCTCTGGCCTTCAGCTGGGGCTTCACAGAAATGGCCACATTTCTAAGATAAAGAAATTACCAACTGGGCTCCGTTGTAACAGCTGGCAGGGGGAAAATAAGAAAGGGAATAAAAAGCTCTCCTCCTCCCAGGTGTCCTTGAAAATTTAACTTGCCCAGAACAGAGGAAAAATCAGAAACATATACTGCTTTTTTGAACTTCTGCAGACTGTAAACTTCTGAGCCCCATCCCTTATATGTTGGGTACACAATTCTGAAACTACCTAAACTTGAGTTTCAGGGGACTAATTGATTACAACAGAAGCAATGCCCTCTGAATCCAGTTGCAACAATATAGGACTGTTTCCCTGTCTTCAGTGCTATCTTAGGTGCCTTGCTTTGTCTGTCCCTACAACAGCATAATTCTATATACTTAAACATTGTTTATGTTTTCATGAAATGGTCAACAGATGTGATTATTTTGAAATGTTGCAGATGTTTCCCAGAAAGCTCTATCATGACGCAGGTTCGTTTGAAGATCAAATAGGGGGGGCATACAACCGGTTCCACTGGGAACTTGTATCCCTCACTTTAGCCATCCTATTAGGAATAGGAGTTGCTGCACGGGTGGGCACAGGAACCACTGCCATTGTCCATGGGACACAACAAATGACCCAATTAGAAGAAGCAATAGAGCAAAACTAAGATATTAGAAACCTCCATCAGAGCTTTGCATGAATCTTTAACCTCTCTCTCTGAAGTTGTTTTAAAGAACAGTTGAGGGTTGGACCTCCTCTTCATTAGAGAAGGGGGCCTTTGTGCTGCATTGAGGGAAGGATGTTGTTTTTATGCTGACCATACTGGAGTTGTAATAAAATCTATGAGTAAATTTAAAAGACACCTTGAAGAGCATCAACAAGAGAGAGAGGCCCAAAAAGGGTGGCTTGAGTCTTGGTTCACACACTCCTCCTGGTTAACTACGTTTTTATCAACCCTGGCCGGTCCAATAATAATCCTCATATTATTGCTAACTATAAAATCCTGTTTGCTCAACCGTGTAATTTCTTTTCTCCAGGCTCAAATTGGACGAGTTAAACTTATGGTAATACCCCACTAGCAGACATAGAATGTGACACCCTCCAATGATCATTTTTATGATTAAAAGTAGCCAGAAGAAGAAGTGGGGAATTAAAGTTTAATAAAATAGGTACTTGTCACTTGTTGTTTTTCTGTATGCTTAACAAAACACTATTGAAATCTTGAGAAATGCTTGCAAATCTTGTTCCCAGAATGTTCTGTCCCCAACTGCCCAACTGCAGAATGTACTCCCTCACCCAGGTGAATGCAAACCACCCTCTCACCCTGACCCATCAATAAAATTCCCTCCCTGCCCTCTCCAGGGAAAGTATATAAGCTCTATTTAAGCTATTCTCAGGGCTATCTGCTCTATTCAAGTGATCTCTGAGCCCCAGCATGCTGGACACCCAAAAAACCCTTTGATGTTGCAAGAGATAGTCTGTTGGTGGTCTCCTCCTCTGAAGCTCGCCCCAAATTTACTTGGATGATTGAATGTAGAAGAGAACATTCAGTCAAAAACGATAGTCTGTAGCATTAGGAAGATAGTCAGTACTTTTATGAAGAAGGGTGAGTATAGGAATTGGAAAAAAATTTCTTTAGCAATAGGGTTTCGATTAGAGAGTGAATGTAAATGTCAGCACAGGTGAAGAGTCAGTCACAATGATGAACTGGGGAAAATATGTAGGAAAGCAGATATCAATAGAGACATTACAAAATCAGGCAAAGTATAAAGTGAGTGATAGGATTAGATATTTTGAGCAGGGTTGAGTTTAAATATATAATCTTAAGAAGAAACAAATATGTAGTCACAATTAGGATTGACATTTGAGAGCATTAGGCAAATTTCAGGTGGATGAATATTTCTCAGAATAATCTTGTGAATAGTTGATTATAAATCCACATAATAAACATGAATGAATTTAGGGAGTGTATATAAGACACATATATTTCATATTTTGAAAAATCTGGAGAGTGTATATATATATATATATATATATATATATATATATATATATATATATACAAAACACACACACAGACAAAAAAGTAGCAAAATATATGTCAATCAAAATTCATTATAAAATATATATCATCCACAGATCTAAAAATATTAATTTTACTGAACATGGATTTATGTATAATGCTGTTCAACTAGCAAGCTCAACCATAGGTTGAATATCCAATTCCAACAAGTTTAGTAGGAGTGATCTCTTCTAACAATTTGTATCTGCCAAGTCAGCCACCTCACAAGAATGTACGTGTGGTACCAGGGAGGAATCTATATGTGCATATAAGAATACAGAGAAAGGGAGACAGGAATTCACATATTTGTTAACCTTAAAAATACATGGACAACTATTTCAACAATAAATTGACTAGATTCATAACTCCAACTCTGTATCATGCAAAAGAAAAGTACAACAATACACCAGGCCTACTCTGAACTGCTTGTATTTCGATTCTGTTTGGGTTATTTTTCTCCATCATATTAGAATTAGTAGTCAGAGTCTGGTCGGGTATGGGTTAGAGTCAGGGATTCAGTATTTTGAATGGAAAATAGAAAACTGAATCCAATGTTTATGCAAATATATGCTACAGAAAATTCTTCCCACTCTCCTCCAGAACAATGCCTTGTCATTACCTTCGCCCCAAGTAAGACACAATTAGAAGAGAAGAGTTAGAAAATCTGTGAATACCTATCAGGAATGGAAAATGCTCCAGATTTCAAATCTTTGGAGGCGGTAGAGGAGTTTCCAAAAGTAAGGGACAGGGTAAACACTCCACAAATATGGAGCTCTGCTGGCCTAAAGACTTTTTGAGAATCTGCCTTTAAGGTTGGGCACTTAAAATATATGTTGTTTTCAGGAGCTTTAGCTTTATTTGTAGTGAGACAATCAAAGCTCGATCTGCATCTATGTGACCTGGAGGACATGGTTATTTATTTTTCAATAAAAATGAGGCAGCAGTGCTGAATTCTCTCTTTGTAGGTAAACTGTGGCCACTGAGGGCTAAGTGTCTCCCCGTGTGGACTGTGAAACAACTTGGTCATCCTCCAATTATCGTGGTGTTTCTTGCTGCTGCACTGGGAGTTTGGAATTTGCTTCATTAAATACAACGAGTTCAAATGGGAAACAGTGCTGAAGGGAGTTCTGTCAGCTGTGGTGTGCAGGGTCTCCAGGAGAATGCACCAACCAGGGTTCTATCCCACGTAGCTTGCCCCCTTGACAATAGCAACATGATTCTGAACATTGCCCTAAAACCTCTCCATATAAAAATATGCCTTTACGTATATGGGTCTGATGGCTGCACCATGTCAGTCTCAAGCCATTTGGAAGCCAGTGGAAGATCCACATGGCCCCACCACAGATGTTTTATCACTCACTTGCGTAACACTTCTCTAGGCCCACTACTCACTAGGCTTCTACTTACCAGCATCTCTGTTCTACACCATTTTCCTGAAACCCAGTCAATCAAGGCCCTGTCTGGTATATTCATGATCATCAACAGGACATCAAAGGTCCTCCAGTGACATCTGGTCATGGGAATTTTAAAAATTTCATGGTAATTATCTAGCAATTTTTCACAGATGAAGTTGGAGGCACTGTGGTTTGCAATTCATTCAGGAACCATTAAAGGGTTAGGAAGCTAATTTCAGGGAAAGCTCTGGAGCACTCTCACAGGCAAGGCTACCCAAAGAGTGGCCAAAAAGTCACATGAAGCGAGGCCAATTGAGGTCTATAAAGCGAGGTCCATGTGTGTTTTGAATCTCAATAATGCATGCCAAGTCTTTCAGAATAAAATCATGTAATATCCTGGCTGAGATTCGCAGTGTTCTGTGGAAAGCCAACCTGTGCCTAGATCTCAGGTTCCAATGGCAACTTCATGCCTGGCCTCCTAAAATCCCAACACAATTCATGGCAATACTTCTCTCAGGTCAGTTCCAGAACTCAGTCTATAAGGAGAATCACACCAGAGTTCAAGTCCAGGTGGACCCAGACAACTCTTCCAACAGCGACTCAAATGAAAACAATTAAAACCAAAATACTCCCTCATGGCCCTATTCTTCTTCCATATAGACACTAATCATAACCTCTTCCTGGAGTTTTCCATGAGTTGTGCAGCCCAAGAGAATGTCCAAAATAAGCTTCTTGCACCTCTTTTGCCTAACTTCAGGGTGGCCTGGGCACCCTTCCTGTGAATCAGGAGTGATCAAATAGGCCTGCCCTTAATACTGCTCCGCTTATCCAATTTGAGGCTCTCTGACTGTGGGGTCTAGAATCTTTATGTGAATTGGAGTCATGAGAAAAGCCAAGACAGTGTCCAAAATCAGCTCGCTTGCCCCTCATTTGCCTAAAGTCAGGGTGGCCTGGACACCGTTTCTGTGAACGAGGAGTGATCAAATAAGCCTGCCGTTAATACTTCTGTGTTTCTCCAATTTGACGCCTACTGATTTCAGGTATCAATTCTTTATGTGATTTGGAGTTATGCGAAAACCCAAGCACCTCTGCAGGGAATTGAAGAACTCATTTGACCCAAAGAATCCCTATTCTCACTTGATGGAGTTCAGGAAATTAACAGAGGAAGGCAAGAGACTTCATCCATAATGAATGATTTTTTTTTGCCATTATGGCTTTGGACGCACACATGGGACCATTCTTTAGATCCATCAGGTGCTGAGAATCTAAGTCATAGACACAAACATGGCCAAGAGACTAATTCAGACACATACCTTCCCAAAGCAATTAAGCAAAGAGCCACAGGTGATGACATTCATTTCCATTTGAAAACTGTTTACTTCAGGCTTCACAAAGTGGTGGATTGAGGCAAAGAACTTCCTGACATTCAGTGCAAAACAACAATAAGTAAGCAAAAGGCCCAAAGCAGGGTTTCTCCACTGAGACTTTCCTGGTCACACTGATATCTGCATTTTCTGAGATGCTCGCCATTCTCTTCAGCTATCCAGTACATGGCCATGTCACAGAGTTTGGAGGTGGTACATATTTTGGACACAAATCCATGAGCCTATTCTGGATAGTGGCCAGAATTCAGGAAGAAAACAGCAACTTAGAAAGATAGCAGGTGTTGCACATCAAGAAGACAAGCTGCACTCCATTCATATATTGGGCAGGTTGAATTATGGGAAGATTTACACTAGACAGTACACATCCATTAATGCATTCTCTTTTCCAATATCTACAACAACGGACACAGTGGGATACACAGACATAGAAACACTTGCCTTGTCAAATGACTTACTAGAAACTGTCCACTCCAAACCAAACTAACCGCCTTTCCCATCTATTCTCAGAACATGAGACAAAACAATAAAACCATACCCACTCCCACAAAGGCACCTCCTTCCCCCAATTAGGTCTGTGACTATCCAGATTGTACTCTGACAGGTGGGCCATACTATGTTCCCCTGAAATGGTCCGTCTTCTCTAAGATCTGGTGAAATATAAGTATGAAAACAGAAATCTAGGTATGATTTGAAGCCCAGAAGGGTTTTTCCCTTGATTGGGATACTTAGCTTTGAATTATGCTCTGCAAAGTTGTCTCAGATAATTCGATATACAATGGTATAGGACCTTTTACATTGGATGATTGAATGTAGAAGAGAACATCCAATCAAAAAGGGATAGTCGGTAGGATTAGGAAGATAGTCGGTAGGTTTAGAAAGAAGAGTGATTAAAGGATTTGGACCAAAAGTTCTTTAGCAATAGGGTTTCGATTATAGAGTGAATGTAAATGTCAGCACATATGAAGTGTCAGTCACTAGGATCAACTTGGGAAAATATGTAAAAAAGCAGATATCAATAGAAACATTATGAAATCAGGCAAAGTATAAAGTGAGTGATAGGATTAGACATTTTCAACAGGGTTGAGTTTGAATATATAAATTAGGAAGAAACAAATATGTAGTCACCAATAGGATTGACAATTGACAGCATTAGGCAACCTGGACATGGATGTTTTTAGTAATCCATGTACACTTTACATTTAGGCTTTGGTACAATCATAAATGTGACCTTTACATTTTTTTGTCCAGAATATTACTTTGATTAAATGTATATGTACATCAGGTGACATGAGTATGTCTTCCACCATTTCTGCGAGCAATATATTGAAGATGTAAAATTAGAATCGGGGGTACAAAGAGGTGTACCCTGTGTCTATGAATATAGAGATAAAGCATGAATAGACGCTAATGTGAATAAATAATATAACTTTTTTCAACTTTAAAAAATGAATTGATCTAATATCTGAAAAATTAAAGGAAATCGTATATTGATATACAATCATTCATTCCAACCAGGTATATATGTAATGGAAATATTTGTGTTTTGGTTTATCATGAAGAGTGTGTGAGTTTTGCTTCAAAATGATTATGGAAATTCAAAATAATGTGTTTGGAAAGAAGTCTCATGAAAAGACCAGTCAAGAAACCCTGACAATACATGTGTTCTGAAGCAAGAAGTGGTGAAAGTTGAAACAAATGCATATTAATTTGTGAACTTGTGGATGAAATGTATATCCTATGATGTGCAAAAACTGAAGAAATAATAATGTACCAGTGTCGAATACAAATGAATAAAGAATTACATATCATGTCCCATAGGAATCTACTTGCATTGATGTTAGACTGGGTCAGTTACTGTAGAATAATTAGGATTTGTATGCATCATTCCCTGAAGTTAGTTTTCAGTACTAGGAAACAAATATGTATTTCAGGTGGATGAATATTTCTGAGAATAATCTTGTGAAATGTTGATTAAAAATCTACATACATGAACATGAATGAATTTAGAGAGTGTATATTAGACACATATATTTCATATTTTGAAAAATCTGGAGAGTGTATACACACACACACACACAAATAAAAAACACTCACAGACATTAAAAAGTAGCAATATAAATGCTAATCGAAATTCATCAGTAAATATATATCATCCACAGATGCAAAAATGTTTATTTTACTGAACATGAGTTTATGTATAATGTTGTTCTACTAGGACGCTCCCTATAGGTTGAATTTTCAGTTCCAACAGCGTTTAGGAGGAGTGATCTCTTCTCACAATTTGTATCTGCCAAGTCAGCCACCTCACAAAGATGTACGTGTGATACCTGGTAGGATTCTATATATGCATATAAATATATCAGTGTGAATAGGCTAAAGAGAAATGGAAACATGAATTCTCATATTTGTTAACTTTAAAAACACATGGAGATCTTTTTCTATTAAACATTGACCAGATTTATAACTCCTACCTTGTATAATGCAAAATGCAAGTCCAACTATACAACATGCCTCCAATGAACTGCTTGTATTTCTATAGGTTTGTGTTATTTTTCTCTATCATATTAGGATGAGTTGTCTGAGTCTAGTAGGTATGGGTTAGTGTCAGGGATTCAGTATTTCAAAAGGAAAATTGGAAATTGAATCCAATTTGTATGCAAATATATGCTGCACAAATATCCTCCCACTCTCATCCAGAACAATGCCTTGAAATTACCTTCACCCCAAGTAAGACACAGTTAGAGGAGAATAGATAGAAAATCAGTGAATACATATCTGGAATGGAAAATGCTCAGGAGTTCACCACCTTGGAGGTTGTAGAGGAGTTTCCAAAAGTAAGGGACAGGGTAAACACTCCACAAACATGGAGCTCTGCTGGCCTAAAAACTTTTAGAGCAACTGCCTCTGAGTTTGGGAACGTGAAAATTATGTTGTTGTCAGGAGAATTGGCTTCCTTTGTAGTGAGACCATCAAAGCTGGGTCTGCCTCTATGTGACGTGGAGGACATGGTATCTTATTTTCCAATGAACATGAGGTAGCAGTGTTGATTTTCTTCTTTTTAGGTAAACTGTGGCCTCTGGGGACTAAGTGTCTCCCCGTTGGACTGTGAAGCCATTTGGTCCTCCTCCACTTTTTGTGGGGTTTTTGCTGCTGAACTGGGAGTTTGGTATTTGCTTCATGAAATTCAAGGAGTTCAACTGAGACACAGTGCTGGAGGGAGTTCTGCCATGTGCGGTGGTTAAGAGTCTGCAGAAGAACGCACCAACCACGCTTCTATCCCTCAAAGCTTGCCACATTGCATCCTTGTCCATAGCAACCTGATTCTGAACATTGCCCTGAATCCTCTTCATATAACAAGATGCCTTTAATTACAAGGGTCTGCTGGCTGCTTCATGTAATCCACAAGCCATTTGGAAGCCAATGGAAGATCCACATTGCTCCAACAGAGATGTTTTATCACACTCCTGCCCACCAAAGCTCTAGGCCCACTTCTCACCAGGCTGCAACTTTCTGGCACCTCTGTTCTACACCATTTTCATAAAACCCAGTCAAGCAAGGCACTGTCTGGTACATCCATGATCAGCAACAGGACATCCAAAGGTTCTCCAGTGCCACCTGGTCATGGGAATTTCAAAAATTTCATGGTATTTATTTAGACATTTTTCAAGGATGAAGTTGGAGGCACTGTGGGTTTCAAATCATTCAGGAACCAGTAAATGGTGAGCAAGATTATTTCAATGAAAGCTCTGGAGAACCCTCACAGGCAAGGCTTCCCAAAGAATGGCCAAAAGGTCACATTAAGCCAGGCCCATTGAGGTCTACAATATGAGGTCCATGTGTGTTTTCACTCTCAACTATGGCTGCCAAGTCTTTCGAATGAAATCATGTGATATCTTGGCTGAAATTCCCAGAGCTCTGTGGAAAGTCACTCTGGGGCTAGATCTCAGTTTCCAAGGGTGACTCTCATACATGGCCTCTTAAATCACAACACAATACATGGCAATACTTCTCTGAGATCAGTTCCTGAACTCAGTCTATAAGGGGAATCACACCAGAGTTCAAGCCCAGGTAGACCTTGTTATGTCTTCCAACTGTCACACAAATATCCACAATTAAATCCAAAACACTTCCACATGGCACTCATCTTCTTCCATTTACACGATCATCATAAACTCTGGCTGGAGGTTTCCATGAGGGGTGCAGCCCAAGACAGTGTCCAATATAACCTCCCTTGTCCCTCTTTTGCCTAAAATCAGGGTGGCCAGGACATCCTTCCAGTGAACCAAGAGTGATCAAATAGGCCTGCCATTAATATGGCACTGCTTCTCCAATTTGAGGCCTACTGACTGTGTGTTTTAGATTCTTTATGTGAATTGGAGTCTCGAGAAAAACCAAGCACTTATGGGCTAGCCTCTGCAGGGTTTTGAGGAACACATTTGAACCAAATGATCACTGTTCTCACATGATGGAGAACAGGACACTTACAGAGGAATGCGAGAGACTTCATCCACACTGACTGCTCTTTTGTCCATTTTCGTTTTGGATGCACACATGGGATCCTTCTTTAGATCCATCAGGTGCTGAGAATCTAAGCCACAGTCTCACACAGGGCCAAAAGACTGATTCAGACACATCCCTTTCCAAAGCAATTAAGCAAAGAGCCACAGGTGATGCCCTTTCATTTCCATTTGAAAACTGTTTCTTTAGGCTCTACAATGGTGTGGCCTGAGGCAAAGGCCTTCCTGACATTCAGGGCAACAGAACAATTGATGAGCAAAAGGCCCAAAGCAGGGTTTCTTCACTTAGAATTTCCTGGTCAAACTGATATCTGAGTTTTCTGAGATGCTCCCATTTTTTTCAGCTATCCAGTACATGGCCATGTCACAGAGCTTGGAGGTGGTACATATTTTGGACACAAAACCATGAGCCTATTCTGGAGAGTGGCCAGAATTCAGGAAGAAAACCGGAACTTAGGAAGATTGTTGGAGTTGTCCACCCATAAGTCAAGCCGCAGTCCATTCATAAATTGGGCAGAATTCAGGAAGAAAACAGGAACTTAGGAAGATTGTTGGAGTTGTCCACCCATAAGTCAAGCCGCAGTCCATTCATAAATTGGGCAAGTTGAGTCTAGACAGGACACATCCAATGATTCATTCTCTTTTCTAATGTCTAAAACCACGGACACAGTGGGATACACAGACAAAGAAACACTGGCCTTGTCAAACGACTTACCAGAAACAGTTCACTCCAAACCTGCTGGGAGCCATCAGCCAAGTAGGTATGACAATCTCCTTGCCAGCTTACTTCCATGCTGTCTGTGGAAGGACTTCTGAAAGGTGACCTTGCTCAAGGACCAGGGCAGGATCCGTGTTTAGGGTGTTCCCCCTTTAGAATAGGGCGGTTTAGCATAATAGGAGATTAGGGTGTTCCCCCTTTAGAATAGGGAAGTTTAGCATAATAGAAGAGTAGGGTGTTCCCCCTTTAGAATAGGGCGTATCCTGCTGCTGAGTTCCTCTTGAGTGCTTAGGGTCAGACAGTATGTTTTGGGAGACAGAAGCCCATGCGGGTGGATTTAGGCAGGAGTGGATTTGGGAGAAGTGGATTTGGCCAGAGAACGTGGATTCCCCCAGAGCGTGTTTGTAGACGGCCGGTGTGAGTTCGGGAATAAAGAATTGCTGTTTGAATCTACAAGCTGTGTGGAGACTCGTGATTTGTGCCCAGCAAAAGACTGCGGCACAAACCAAACAAACCGCCTTTCCTACCTATTCTCAGAACATGAGACAAAATCTCAAACCCACACCCACACACACAAAGGAAGCTCCTTCCCCCAAGTAGGTCTGTGACTATTGGGAGTGTCCTCTGACTGGTGGGCCAAACTATGTTCTGATGAAATCGCCTGTCCTGTGTCACATATGGTCTCCTTGGCCAAATCTGTGAAGTTGTCACTAGCCAGCGGTGAGCCACTACCTGCTTTCTCAGGAAAGGCCCCTCTTTAGAGATTTCCTGACATTTGTTCATCCTCACCTCAGTAGGTACCAAGAAAGACTGACTCTGTCCTTGGTAAATCCAAAAAATACGACCACTGGGACTGGGACTGAGACTGGCTCTGGGTGCCTGGCTTCCCGGATTCCAAGTTCAGAGAGTTCCATCACCAAGGAAGTGAGGTGAGATTACTTCCTTCAGGAATTCTTTGAGGTCATTGCCTTGGCAACCACTTTGTCCTAACTGTTGCTTACAATACTCCTATGAGATGGAGGCTGCCCTTTCTTCCTGTGACACTTTTACAAGTTAGAATGGTATATCAACCATAGGGACCCCGGAATAGCTCTCCACACATGCCTGGTTTGGTCTATCTTCTCTACATTAACAAGAGAGAGGCTTATTCAGACACAACCCTTCAGCCTGGGAAGGTTGTTTGCGATGGAAGATGACATTTGCTCTCTCAGGTCCTTCATAGCTGCCTACATCTTCTCCAGGGATCAAGTCTGCATGGACATTTGAGGTTCTCAGCAGGAGGAAGATACCCTACATTCCTGTATTATAAGACGAACTCTGTCCCTGCTCTTCTGCAAAGTTAGATTAAGGTAAGAGTGTATGGTTAGGGTTAATAACATGTTCGATTTGGGTTACGAATCATTGCGAAGGATGATTAATAGTATTGGGAACCTGCGATATTTATAAGATTATAGAGGTGAAATATAAGTATGGAAACAGAAATCTAGGTAAGATTTGAAGCCCAGAAGGGCATTAGGCCCTTGATTGGGATACTTAGCTTATAATTACGTTCTGCACAGATGTCTCAGATAAATCGATAATCAATGGCATAGGACCTTACACCTTGGATGATTGATTTTAGAAGAGAACATCCACTCAAATTGAGATAGTCGGTGGGATTAGGAAGGTAGTCAGTATCTTTAGGAAATAGAGTGAGTATAGGATTTGGGGCAAAAGTTCTGTAGCAATAGGGTTTTTGTTATAGAGTGAATGTAAATTTCAGCACATGTGAAGAGTCAGTCACATGATGAACTGGGGAAAATATGTAAAAAGGAAAATATCAATACAGACATTATGAAATGAGGCAATTATACAGTGAGTGATAGGATTAGACATTTTCAATAGGGTTGAGATTGAATACATAATCTTAGGAAGAAACAAATATGTCGTCACCAATAGGAATGACATTTGAAAGCATTAGGCAACCTGGACATTTATCGTTTTAGTAATCCATGTTCACTTTCCATTTAGGATTTGGTACAATCATAAGTGTGATCTTTGCATTTTGTGCCCAGAAAAATATTGTGATCAAATGTGTATGTAGATCATATGACATGAGTATTTCTTCCACCATTACTGGGAGCAATATTTGAAGACATATAAATTAGTATTGGGGGTACAAAGTGGTGTACCCTGTGTCTTTGAATATAGAGATAATGCATGAATAGACCATACTGTGAATAAATATTATAACTGGTTCCACTTTAAATAATGGATTGAATTGATATCTGAAAATATATAGGAAATCATATATTGACATACAATCATTCACTCCAACCAGTTATATATCTAATGGTTATCTTAGGGTTATTGTTTATCATGAAGTGTGTGTGAGTTTTGTTTCAAAAGTGATTATGGAAATCGAAAATAATATGTTTGGAAAAAAGTCTCATAAAAAGACCAATCAAGAAATATGGAGGAATTCATGTGTTCTGAAGCAGGAAGTGATTGAAAGTGAAACAAGTGCCTATAAATTTTCTAAATTGTGAATGAAATATATATCCTGTTATGTGCATAAACTGATGAAATAGTAATGTACCAGTGTTGAATAAAAGTGAACGTCAAAATACACATCATGTCCAATAGGAATCTACTTGCATTGATGTTAAACTGGGTCAGTTACTGTAGAAATATTAGAATTGCATGCATTATTCACCAAAGAGAGTTTTTTTTTTTATTTTTATTTATGGTTGTTCAAAACATTACATAGTTCTTGATATATCATATTTTACACTTTGATTCAAGTGGGTTATGAACTCCCATTTTTACCCTGTATACAGATTGCAGAATCACATCAGTTACACATCCACTGATTCACATATTGCCATACTAGTGTCTGTTGTATTCTGCTGCCTTTCGTATCCTCTACTATTCCCCCTGGCCTCCCCGCCCCTCCCCACTTCTCTCTCTACTCCCTCTACTGTAATAAATTTCTCCCCCTTGTATTATTTTTCCCTTTCCCCTCAATTCCTCTTGTATGTAATTTTGTATAACCCAGAGGGTCTCCTTCCAATTCCATGCAATTTCCCTTCTCCCTCCCTTCCTCCTCTCATCCCTGTTTAATGTTAATCATCTTGTCATGCTCTTCATCCCTATCTGTTCTTAGTTACTCTCCTTATATCAAAGATGACATTTGGCATTTGTTTTATAGGAATTGTGTAGCTTCACTTAGCATAATCTAGTCTAATGCAATCCATTTCCCTGCAAATTCTATGATTTTTTTATTTTTCAATGCAAAGTAATAATCCATTGTGTATAAATGCCACATTTCTTTTATCCATTTTTCTATTGAAGGGCATCTAAGTTGGTTCCACAGTCTTGCTGTTGTGAATTGTGCTGCTATGAACATCGATGTAGCAGTGTCCCTGTAGCATGCTCTTTTTAGGTCTTTAGTGAATAGACCAAGAAGGGCAATAGCTGGGTCAAATGGTGGTTCCATTCCAAGCTTTCCAAGAAATCTCCATACTGCTTTCCAAATTGGCTGCACCAATTTGCAGTCCCACCAGCAATGTACAAGTGTACCTCTTTTCCCACATCCTTGCCAGCACTTCTTGTTGTTTGACTTCATAATGGCTGCTAATCTTACTGGAGTGAGATGGTATCTTAGGGTGGTTTTGATTTGCATTTCTCTGACTGCTGGAGATGGTGAGCATTTTTTCATGTACTTGTTGATTGATTGTATGTCCTCATCTGAGAAGTGTCTGTTGAGGTCCTTGGCCCATTTGTTGATTGGGTTATTTGTTATCTTATTGTCTAATTTTTTGAGTTCTTTGTATACTCTGGATATTAGGACTCTATCTGAAGTGTGAGTAGTAAAGATTTCTTTCCAGTATGTAGGCTCCCTATTTACCTCTTATTGTTTCTTTTGCTGAGAAAAAACTTTTTTAGTTGAGTAAGTCCCATTTGTTGATTCTAGTTATTAACTCTTGTACTATAGGTGTCCTATTGAGGAATTTGGAGCCCAACCCCACAGTATGTACATCATAACCAAATTTTTCTTCTATCAGACAGTGTGTCTCTGATTTGATATCAAGGTCCTTGATTCATTTTGAGTTAACTTTTGTGCATGGTGAGAAAAAGGGATTCAGTTTCATTTTGTTATATATGGATTTTCAGTTTTACCAACACCATTTGTTGAAGATGCTATCCTTCCTCCATTGCATGCTTTTAGCTCCTTTATCAAATATAAGATAGTTGTAGTTTTGTTGATTGGTTTCTGTGTCCTCTATTCTGTACCATTGGTCCACCTGCCTGTTTTGGTACCAGTACCATGCTATTTTTGTTACTATTGCTCTGTAGTATAGTTTGAAGTCTGGTATCGCTATACCGCCTGATTCACACTTCCTGCTTAGCATTGTTTTGCAATTCTGGGTCTTTTATTTTTTCATATGAATTTCATGATTGCTTTCTCTATTTCTACAAGAAATGCCTTTGGGATTTTGATTGGCATTGGATTAAACCTATAGAGAACTTTTGGTAATATCGCCATTTTGATGATGTTAGTTCTGCCTATCCATGAACAGGGTATATTTTTACATCTTCTAAGATCTTCTATTTCTCTCTTTAGGGTTCTGTAGTTTTCATTGTATAAGACTGTCACCTCTTTTGTTAGGTTGATTCCCATTTTTTTTTTTTAGGATATTGTGAATGGAGTGGTTGTCCTCATTTCCATTTGAGAGGATTTGTCACTGATATACAGGAATGCCTTTGATTTATGCGTGTTGATTTTATATCCTGCCACTTTGCTGAATTCATTTATTAGCTCTATTAGTTTCTTTGTAGAACCTTTTGGGTCTGCTAGGTATAGAATCATGTCATCTGCAATAGTGATAATTTAAGTTATTCTTTTCCTATTTATATGCCTTTAATTTCTTTCATCTGTCTAATTGCTCTGGCCAGTCTTTTGATAACTATATTGAACAAAAGTGGTGAGAGCAGGCATCCCTGTCTTGTTCCAGATTTTAGAGGGAATGTCTTCAATTTTTCTCCATTCAGAATGACGCTAGCCTGCGGTTTAGCATAGATTGTTTTTACAATATTGAGGAATGTTCCTTTTATTCCTAGTTTTTCGAGAGTTTTGAACATAAAGGGATGCTGTACTTTGTCGAATGCTTTTTCTGCATCTATCTAGATGATAATATGGTTTTTATTTTTAAGTCTATTGATGTGGTGAATAACACTTATTGATTTTCGTGTATTGAACCCTCCTTGCATCCCAGGGATGAACCCTACTTGATCATGGTGCACATTTTTTTGATATGTTTTTGTATCTAATTTGCCAGAATTTAATTTAAGATTTTTGCATTTAGGTTCATTAGAGATATCGGTCTTTAGTCTTCTTTCTTTGAAGTGTCTATCTGGTGTAGGAATCAGGGTGATATTGGCCTCGTAGAATGAATTTGGAAGATCTCCCTCTTTTTCAATTTTCTGAAATAGCCTGAGTAATTTGTCTGCAACACAAAGGTGAATGGCATCCTGAAATTACCTGTTCTATAGCTGAATGAGCTTCAATCAGTCAAAAACAGGGATGGTGAAATCAGCTCTCCAAGATAGT
Source organism: Callospermophilus lateralis (assembly GCF_048772815.1). NCBI lineage: Eukaryota > Metazoa > Chordata > Mammalia > Rodentia > Sciuridae > Callospermophilus > Callospermophilus lateralis. The sequence goes on along the minus strand of NW_027512648.1, from coordinate 350,257 downwards.
GGCCGCTGGCTTCCTCTGTGGTCTGACCGGTGTGGAGAACCGAATTGGACCGCATCCTTACCCATCTCAAACAAAGAATTCAGCACTTAGCACAGTGATTGCATACCTGGCAGGAGCCCACAGAATCCACACCGCTGTATATTTGCATTGCTATCTCTTCGTTTCCCAGTGCGCGCCGCAGACTCTAGCCACAGACCGATTTCCTGAATAAGCAGCATGACGCTCCATGCGGACAAATCACTCGTGTTTGAGCTCGCGTAGCTGATCTTCGTGAGATGGAAATATGTCCACTAGGTTTTGGAGCACCCCAATTTTGCTGGAAATTTCTAACAAGATATATTTTAGCCGTTATAACTCGTCATTCTCCCGCACAGTGATGCGGTACATGGGGGTGATGCACTCCCTTCACCACCATCATATGATCCCCCGAAGTTAGTTTTCAGTACTAAGAAACAAATATGTATTTCAGGTGGATGAATATTTCTGAGAATATTCTTGTGAAAACATGATTATAAATGCACATACATGAATATGAATGAATTTAGGGAGTGTATAATAAGAAAAATATACTTCATATTTTGAAAAATCTGGAGAGTGAATAAATATATATATATATATATATATATATATATATATATATATATATATATATACTCACAGACATTAAAAAGTAGCATTATGTATGCCAATCGAAATTCACATGAAATAATATATCATCCACAGATCCAAAAATATTCATTTTAATGAACATGGATTTATGTTGTTCAACTAAGAAGCTCACTCATATGTTGTATTTTCAGTTCCAACAGCGTTTAGTAGGAGTGATCTCTTCTCACAATTTGCAGCTGCCAAGCCAGCCACCTCACAAAATGTACGAGTGATACCAGGTAGAATTCTAAATGTGCATATGAAAATACATGTGATGAATAGGCTACAGAGAAAGGGAGACAGTTATTCACATATTTGTTAACTTTTAAAACACATGGAGAACTATTTCAATTAAAATTCGCTAGATTTATAACACCTACCATTTATCATACGAAAGGCAAGTCCAACTATACACCATGCCTCCTGTGAACCTCTTGTATTTCTATTCTGTTTGGGTTATTTTTCTCCACCATATTAGGATTAGAAGTCAAAGTCTACTAGGGTATGTGTTAGTGTCAGGGATTCAGTATTTTGAATGGAAAATTGGAAAATATATCCAATGTGTATGCAAATATGTGCTACACAAAAAATTCCCACTCTCATTCAGCACAATGCCTTGACATTACCTTCGCCCCACATAAGACACAATTAGAGGAGAAGAGTTAGAAAATCTGTGAATACATATGTGGAATGAAAAATGCTCAGGAGTTCACAAATTTGCAGGTGGTAGAGGAGTTTCCAAAAGTAAGGGACAGGGTAAAAACTCCACAAACATGAAGTTCTGCCAGCCTAACATCTGGAGAAACTGCCTCTGAGGTTGGGCAATGAAATATATGCTGTTGTCAGGAGCATTAGTTTCATTTGTTGTGAGACCATCATAGCTGAGTCTTCATCTATGTGATCTGGATGACATGGATTCTTATTTTCCAATGAACATGAGGCAGCAGTGCTGAATTTTCTATTTGTAGGTAACCTGTGGCCACTGGGGTCTAAATGTCTCCCCTTGTGGACTGTAATTCCATTTGGTCATCCTCCACTATTCGTGGTATTTCTTGCTGCTGCACTGGGAGTTTGGTATTTGCTTCATGAAATACAAGGAGTTCAACTGGGACACAGTGCTGAAGTGAGTTCTGTCAAGTGTGGTGGGTCAGGTTCGTCAGGAGAATGCACCAACCAGGCTTCTATCCCACATAGCTTGCCCCATTTTCCATAGCAACCTGATTCTGAACATTGCCCTAAAACCTCTCCATATAACAATATGCTTTTACATATAAGGGTCTACTGGCTGCAAAATGTCAGTCACAATCCATTTGGAAGCCAATGGCAGATTCACATGCCCCCACCACAGATGTTTTATTACACACCTGCCATCCACTACTCTAGTACAACTACTCAGCAGGATCCAACTTACTGGCATCTCTGTTAAACACCATTTTCATAAAACCCAGTCAATCAAGGCACTGTCTTGTATACTCATGATCAGCAACAGGACATTCAAATGTTCTCCAGAGCTACCCAGTGATGGGAATTTCAAAAATTTCATGGTATTGATCTAGCCAATTTTCAAGGATGAAGTTGGAGGCACTGTGGATTTCAATTCACTCAGAAACCATTAAATGGTGAGGAAGCTCATTTCAATGAAAACTCTGGAGAATTCTTACAGGCAAGGCTTCCAAAAGTGCCCAAAAGTCAGATTAAGCCAGGCCCATTGAGGTCTACAATGTATGTTCCATGTGTGTTTTGACTCTCAAATATGGCTGCCAAGTCTTTAAGAATAATATCATGTGATATCCTGGCTGAGATTCCCTGTGCTCTGTGGAAAGTCACCTTGGGCCTAGATGTCACTTTCCAAGGACAACTCTCATGCATGGCCATCTAAAATTCCAACACAATTCCTGGCAATAATTCTCTGAGATCAGTAAAAGAACTCAGTCTCTAAGGGGAATCACACCAGAGTGCAAGCCTAGGTGGACCCAGTGATCTCTTCCAACCGCCAGACATATGTCCACAATTAAAACCAAACACTCTCACATGGCCCTCATCTTCTTCCATATAGACACTCATCATATCCTCTGGCTGGAGGATATGCAGCCCACGACAGTGTCTAAAATAAGCTCCCTGCCCCTCATTTGCCTAAAGTCAGGGTGGCCTGGACTCTCTTCCTGTGAACCAGTAGTGATCAAATAGGCCTGCCTTTAATATTGCTTGGCTTCTCCAACTTGAGGCCTTCTAGCTTTGGGGTTTAGATTCTTTAAGTGAATTGGAGTCATAAAAATCAAGCACCTATGGCCTAGCCTCTGCAGGGCTTTGAAGAACTCATTTGACCCAAAGGATCCCTATTCTCACTTGATGAATATCAGGAACCTACCAGAGGAAGGCAAGAGAGTTCATCAACAATATCTGATCTTTTTGCCATTTTGGTTTTGGATGCACGCATGGGATCTATCTTTAGATCCATCAGGTGCTGAGAATCTAAGCCACAGCCTCACACAGGGCCAACAGGCTGATTCAGACATATCCCAATCCTAAGCAATTAAGCAAAGAGCCACAGGTGATGCCCTTTCATTTCCATTTGAAAACTCTTTTCTTCAGGCTTCACAAAGTGGTGGCTTGAGGCAAAAAACTTCCTGACATTCAACAGAACAATAGGTAAGCAGAAGGACCAAAGCAGGGTTTCTCCACTGAGACTTTCCTGGTCAACAGATATCTGAGATTTCTGAGATGCTAGCCATTTCCTTCAGCTTCCAGTACATAACAATGTCACAAATCTTGGAGGCGGTACAAATCTTGGACACAAAACCATGATACTATTCTGGAGAGTCGCCAGAATTGAGAGAGAAAACAGGAAATTAGGAAGCTTGTAGGTGTTGCCCATCCATAAGGCAAGCCAGAGTCCACTCATGAATTGGGCAGGATGAATTCTGGGAAGCTTTCTACTAGACAGAACACATCCATTGATGCATTGTCTTTTCTAATGTCTACAACAATGGACTCAGTGGGATACACACACACATAGGAACACTCGCCTTGTCAAAGGACTTAATACAAATATTCCACTCCATACCAAACAAACCGCCTTTCCTACCTATCCTCAGAACATGAGACAAAACCACAAACTCACACCCACACCCACAAAGGCACCTCCTTCCCCCTAGTAGGTCTGTGACTCCCCGGAGTATCCTCTGACTAGTGAGCCATACTATGTTCCTCCAAAATGACCTCTCCTGTCTCAGATCATGTCTGCTTGGTCAACTCTGTGAAGTTCTCAAGAGCCAGCGGTGAGGCACTACCTGCCTTCTCAGGAAAAGCCCCTCTTCAGAGGTTTCCTGGCATTTGGCCTTCCTCACATCTGTAGGTACCAAGAAAGACTGACTCTGTCCTTGGTAAATCCAAATATGTCAGACCACTGGGACTAGGACAGAGACTGTCTCTGGGTGCCTGGATTCCTGGATTTCAAGTTCAGAGAGTTCCATCACCAAGGAAGTGAGGTGAGATCACTTCCTTCAGGATCTGAATTATGTCACTGCCTTGGCAACCACTTTGTCCTAACAGTTGCTTCCAAAATACTATGAGGTGGAGGCTGCCCTGATTTTCATGGGACACTTTCTCTAGTTAGAATGTTATATCAACCGTAAGCACCCGGGAACAGCTTCCACACAGGACTGGTTTGGTCCATGTTCTATACATTAAGAAGAGAGAGATTGATTCAGACACAACCCTTCATCCTGACCAGGATGATTGCCATGGAAGATGACTTTTGCTTTCTGTGGTAATTCATAGCTGCCTTCATCTTCACCAGGGATCACTTCTGCATGAACATTTGAGTTTCTCAGCAGGTGAACATCCCCTAGATTCCTGTAGTTTAATACACACACTGTTCCTGCTCTCCTGCAAAGTTAGTGTATGGTTAGGGTTAATAATATGTTCGATTTGGGTTAGGAATCATTCTGCAGGATGAATAATGAGATTGGGAACCTGCGATATTTATAAGAATATATAGGTGAAATATATGTATGAAAACGGGAATCTAAGAAGGATTTGAAGCCCAGAAGGGCATTGAGCCCTTGATTTGGATACTTAGTGTTGAATTATGTTCTGTACAATTGTCTCAGTTAAATCGAAATACAGTGGCATAGGACCTTGTACCTTGGATGATTGAATGTAGAAGAGAACATCCAGTCAAAAAGGAATAGTCAGTAGGATTAGGAAGATAGTCAGTAGGTTTAGGAAGAAGAGTGAGTATATGATTTGGAATAAAAAGCTTCTTTAGCAATAGGGTTTCATTGGGAGAGTGAATGTAAATGTCAGCACATGTGAAGAGTTAGTCACAATGATGAACTGGGGAAAATGTGTAGGAAAGCAGGTGTCAATAGAGACATTACGAAATCAGGCAAAGTATAAAGTGAGTCATAGGATTAGACATTTTCAACAGGGTTGAGTTTGAATACATAATCATAGGAAAAAACAAATATGTCGTCACGAATGGGAATGACATTTGAGAGCATTAGGCAACCTGGACATGGATGTTATTAGTTATCCACGTTCACTTTCCTTTTAGGCTTTTGTACAATCATAAGTGTTACATTTTTATGTTTTTTTTTTTTTTGTTCAGAATATTACTGTGATAAAATGTATATGTAGATCAGGTGACATGAGTATTTCTTTCACCATTTTTGGGGGCAATATTTTGAAGACGTATACATTAGTATTAGGGGTACAAAGAGGTGTACCCTGTGTCTATTAATATAGAGATAATGCATGAATAGACCATACTATGAATAAATAACGAAACTGATTCCACTTTAAATAATGGATTGAATTGATATGTGAAAATATATAAGAAATCTTATATTGATATACAATCATTCATTCCAACCAGTTATATATCTAATGGTAATATTAGGATTATGGTTTATGAAGAATGGTGTTTGAGTTTTGCTTTATACGTGATGATGTTAAACAAACATAATGTGTTTGGAAAGAAGTCTCATGAAAAGACCAGTCAAGAAACATGGAGGGATACATGTGTTCTGAATCAGGAAGTGATTGATCGTGAAACAAATGCCTATAAATTTTCTAATTTGTGACAGAAATATATATCCCATGATTTGCATAAACTGAAGACATAGTAACGTACAAGTGTTGAATAAAAATGAAAGTCAAAATACACATCATGTCCCCTAGAAATCAACTTGCATTGATTTTAAACTGGCTAAGTAACTGTAGAAATATTAGGGTTTGTATGCACCATTCACTGAATTTAGTTTTCAGTACTAGGAAACAATATGTATTTCAGGTGGATGATTATTTCTGAAAATAATCTTGTGGAAAGTTGATTATAAATCCACAGATATGAATATGAATGAATTTAGGGAGTGCATAATAAGACACATATATTTCATATTTTGAAAAATCTAAAGAGTATATATATATATATATATATATATATATATATATATATACACATATACATATATATATACACACACACGCAAAAGCACAGATATTAAAAAGTAGCAATACAGGAGATCCATTATGAAGGCAGGCATGGAGAAATCAAGTCTCTGATCTCTTCAGCTGCGCGGGCATAGGGAGTCGTAAACTGTCTAAATGCTGTTTGCTCAGAATCACTAGGCAATATTGACCTGTTGTGAATCTGGGGTGAACAGTCTGGGCCCCTCAGAACACACACAAAGCCCGGATTGGCTGCATTCAAGCTTAGATTCGTCTGGTTTTTGTGACTCAGCACTAACATTCCCGCTGAAATAACTGGTCGGGCTTTCTGAATTGAGAGTTAAAAGCCAACTGAGCCTTCATAGGCAGTGGCCACAGGATTGAAATGGGGCTTGGGAGAGATAGTCAGGATCCACCTGTTGCATTGGTCACCCAGCAAAGGGAACGAACGGTCACCATTTGAATGGGATACCACCATGGCAGAGTACTGACGTCACAGGCAGAGGAGATAACTTCATTGAAACCAGCGCGACAAGTGTGTAATCCCATTGCCATATCTCTCAACAACGCAGGGAAACCTCAAGGGCCCTTCCCACCTCTGCCGTAATGGCCCCTCCCAGCTCTCCAAGGAGCGCGATACCCAGACCTAGGGAATCAAGATTGGCTCAGGACTCGCGGCGTGGAATTCCCTGCTACCGCTCCCACCAGTGCTGACAATTGAGGTCTCTTACACCACCTACCCGGGCCATGGCTCCTGAAGGGCAAGCAAATTCGCTGGAGGTTCTCAGCCCCAAGCTCTACAAACTTATTGTCTGAGGAAGGCAAACAAGGAGAGTGTGCCCAGGCGTTCATGGAAACAGGGCTACCAGGAGCAGAGGCCTGGTTTGTAACCAGTATTGTGGTGAGCATCACAGGTGAGTGGGCCTGGCTTGAGGAAGCACAAGAGAAAGCCCTAGGCACTCAGAATTGGAGACCCGCCCAGTCTGGGAGGAAGAGCTGCTGCACAGTGATTGGTTCTCACTTTTTGAGAGGAGAAGCTTGGCCCAGTGCGCACAGCTCCACCTACTGGAAGAGAAGTTATTTGAACTCTAGGACTGCATGTATTATTATTATTTTTTTATTTGTTTTTTTTTCTTTCATTTTCATTTTTGTTATTGTTGTTCTTTAACTTTTTTAAATGTTTTTATTTTTTAATTTTTTTTATTTTATTATTATTATTATTATTTTAAATTTTAATTTTCAATTTTTTAATCATCATCATTACTTAAAACTTTCTTTCTTTATTTTCTATTTTTTCTTTTGTCTTTTCATTTCTTTTCATTTTTCTTATTCCCCCTTCCTTGAATTCTACCTGACTACTCTCATTCTCTTTAGTGACTTCTCCCTTCCCTTCTAATATCTTTCCTCCCAAGCATCAAATAAATTTATAAGAGTAAGCAGTAACTCAGTAGTCAAACAGAAGAAGAAGTAACATGAGCAGCATATAAAAACAAAGAAGAAAAGGATTACGAACAATGAAGGACAGCCTAAATATTCAAGAGCACCTAGAGTCATCAGAAAAATGGTCATATAAAGAACTCAAGTAATACCTTAGACAGATGGAATGGAACCTTAAAGAGGATACGAGACAGCAAAAACAAACAGTGATAAAACGCATTGAAAATGAATTACATAAACAGATAAAATGAGAAATTAAGCATCTTTATCAGGAGATAGAGATTATTAGAAAAATCAAACAATAATTCTAGAAATCAAGGAAATGATAAACCAAATTAAAAACTCAATTGAGAGTATCACTAACAGAGTAGAGCAAGTAGAAGACAGAATGTCAGATAATGAAGACAAAATATATCATCTTGAAAAAAGTCTAGCCAACAAAGAAATGCTGTAAAAAATTATGAGAAAACATTCAAGAGATATGGGATAACATAAAAAAAACAAACTAATGAGTCATATGGATAGCGGAAGGTACAGAGATTAAAACCAAGGGAATGAGAAACCTGGTGAATTAAATAATTACAGAAAACTTTCCAGAAATAAAAATGGAAACGGATAAACACATTGTAGATGCTTACAGGACACCGAGCACACAAAATCACAGTAGACCAATGCCAAGACACATTGTTATAAAGATATCCAATATACAGAACAAAGAGAAAATATTAAAAGCTACCAGAGAAAGGAGGCAGATTACAATCATTACAATCAGGGGTAAACCAAAAAGTTTAACAATGGATTTTTCATCATAGACGCTGGAAGTGAGAAGATCCTGGAACAACGTACTTCAAACACTGAAAGACAATGGATGCCAACCAAGAATTATGTATCCAGCAAAATTAAGCTTAAGATAAGACAATGAGATAAAAATATTTCATCATAAACAAAAGCTAAAAGAATTTCAGCCAGATAACCAGCATTGCAAAGCATCTTGAGCAAAACAATACACGAGGAAGAAATGAAAATCAACAACGAAAACCATCAGTGAGAAGTGCCTCAGTAATGACAGAGGGAAGGGGAAAAGCAAATCATGGAGAATCAAACTAATTAAAAAATATATATATAAAAACATGGGTGGCAGTACAAACCATATATCAATAGTAACTCTAAATGATAATGGCTTAAACTCTCGAATAAAGTGACATTGGCTTGTAACTTGAAATAAAAAAAAATCTAACAATATGTTGCCTCCAAGGGACACATCTGAATGGAAAAGACATACACAGGCTGAAGGTGAAAGATTGGGAAAATTTATACCATGCACACGGTCCTCGAAAGCAAGCAGGGGTGGCCATCCTCCTATCGAATAAAATCGACCTCAAGACTAATTTAATCAAAGGGATAAGGAAGGACTTTATATACTGTTAAAAGAAACCATTCACCGACAAGACATAACAATTATCAATATTCACGCAGCAAATAATGGTGCTGCGACGTTCATAAAACAATTTATCCTCAAGTTCAAGAATCAAATAGACCACAATACAATAATTATGGGTGACTTCAACTCACCTCTCTCACCATTGGACAGATCCTCCAAACAAAAGTTGAATAAAGAAACTATAGAACTCAATATCACAATCAATACCCTATACTTAACTGACATATATAGAATATATCAACCATCATCAAGTGGATATACTTTTTTCTCACCAGCACATGGATCCTTCTCAAAAATAGACCATATGTTATGCCATAGGGCAACCCTCAGTAAATATAAAGGGGTGGAGATAATACCATGAATTTTTTTTGATCATAATGGAATGAACCTGGAAACCAATGATAAAGAAGGAAGAAAAAATCATACATCACATGCAAAATGAAGAATATGTTACTGAATGATCAATGGGTTACAGAAGACATAAAGGAGGAAATCAAAAAATTCTTAGAGATAAATGAAAATACAGACACAACATATCAGATTCTATAGGACACAATGAAAAGAAGTTTTAAGAGGTAAATTCATCGCCTGGAGGTCATTCCTCAAAATAGAAAAACAAACAAACAAACAAATGAGCTCACACTTCATCTCAAAGCCCTAGAAGAAGAAGAGCAAAACAACAGAAAATGTAGCAGAAGGAAAGAAATAATTAAAATCATAGCGAAATTGAAACAAAAGAAACTATTGAAAAAATTAACAAAACTAAAAGGTGCTTCTTCAAAAAGATAAATAAGATCGACAGACCCTTAGCCATGCTAACGAAGAGAAGAAGAGAGAGAATTCAAATTACTAACATACGGGATGAAAAAGGCAATATCACAACAGATGCTACATAAATACAGAAGAAAATTAGAAATTATTTTGAAAAACTGTATTCCAATAAAATAGAAAATAGTGAAGACATCGATAAATTTCTTAAGTCATATGATTTGACCAGACTGAGTCAGGAGGAAACACACAATTTAAACTGACCAATATCAATGGATGAAGTAGAAGAAGCAATCAAAAGACTACCAACCAAGAAAAGCCCAGGAACGGATGGGTATACAGCAGAGTTTTACAAAACCTTTAAAGAAGAATTAATACCAATACTTTTCAAGTTATTCAGGAAATAGAAAAACTGGAAGCTCTGCCAAATTCATTCTATGAGGCCAACATCACCCAGATTCTGAAACCAGACAAAGACACCTCAAAGAAAGAAAACTACAGACCAATATCTCTGATGAACCTAGATGCAAAAATCCTCATTAAAATTCTGGCGAATTGGATACAAAGGCACATGAAAAAAATTGTGCACCATGATCAACTTGAATTCATCCCTGGGATGCAAGGAGGCTTCAATATATGGAAATCAATAAATGTTATTCACAACATCAATAGACTTAAAGATAAGAACCATATGATCATCTTGATAGATGCAGAAAAACCATTCAACAAAGTAGAGCATTCCTTTATGTTCAAAACATTTTAAAAACTAGGGATAACAGGAACTTACCTCGACATTGTAAAAGATAACTATGTTAAGCCTCAGGCTAGCATCATTCTGAATGGAGAAAAATTGAAGGCATTCACTTTAAAATCTGGAACAAGGCAGAGATATCCTCTATCACCACTCTATTCAATATAGTTCTCGAAAAACTGGCCAGAGCAATTAGAGAGATGAAAGACATTAAAAGCATAAAAATAGGAAAAGAAGAACTTAAATTATCACTATTTGTAGATGACATGATTCTATACATAGAAGACCCAAAGGGTCTACAGAAAAAACTACTAGAACTAATAAATGAATGCAGCAATGTGGCAGGATATAAAATCAACATGCATAAATCAAAGGCATTTCTGTATATCAGCGACAAAACTTCTGAAACAAAAATGAGTCAAAACACTGCATTCCCAATTTCCTCAAAATAATTAAATACTTGGGAATCAACCTAACAAAAGAGGTGAAAGATTTATATAATGCAAACTACAGAACCCTAAAAAGAGAAATAGAATAAGATCTTAGAAGATGGAAAAATATACCCTGTTCATGGATAGGCAGAACTAACATCATCAAAATTGCTATATTACCAAAAGTTCTCTATAGGTTTAATACAATGCCAATCAAAATCCCAAAGGATTTTTTTTTGTAGAAATAGATAAAGCAATCATGAAATTCAAATGGAAAAATAAAAGACCCAGAATAGCAAAAGCAATTCTAAGCAGGAAGTGTGAATCAGGCAGTATAGTGATACCAGATTTCAAACTATATTACAGAGCATTCATAACAAAAACAGCATGGTACTGGTACCAAAACAGGCGGGTGGACCAATGGTACAGAATGGAGGACACAGAGACTAATCCAAAAATCTACAACTGTCTTATATTTGATAAAGGAGCTAATGGCCTGCAATGGAGGAAGGATAGCATCTTCATCAAATAGAGTTGGGTAAACTGGAAATCCATATGCAACAAAATGAAACTGAATCCCCTCCTCTCGCCATGCACAAAAGTTAACTCAATGTGGATCAAGGAGCTAGATTCAAATCAGAGTCTCTGCGTCTGATAGAATAAAAAGTTGGCTCCTATCTACATATTGTGTGGTCAGGCTCCAAATTCCTTAATAGGACACCCATAGAATAAGAGTTAATAATAAGAATCAACAAATGGGACTTACTTAAACTGATTTTTTTTTTCTTAAAGAGAGAAACAATAAGAGAGGTAAATATGAAGCCTACATCATGGGAACAAATTTTTAGTCCTCACCCTTCACATGGAGCCCTAATATCCAGAGTATACAAAGTATACAAAGAACTCAGAAAATTAGACAATAAGATAACCAATAACCCAATGGGCCAAGGACCTGAACAGAAACTTCTCAGAGGAGGACATAGAATCAATTAACAAGTACATGAAAAAATGCTCTCCATTTCTAGCAGTAAGAGAAATGCAAATATAAACCACCCTAAAATACCATCTCAATCCAGTGAGATTGGCAGCCATAAGGAAGTCAAACAACAACAAGTGCTGGCGAGGATGTGGGGAAAAGGGTACTCTTGTACATTGCTGGTGGGACTGAAAACTGGTGTGGCCAATTTGGAAAGCAGTATGGAGATTTCTGGGAAATCTGGGAATGGAAGCACCATTTGATCCAGCTATTGCCCTTCTCGGACTATTCCCTGAGGACCTTAAAAGACCGTACTACAGGGATACTGCCACATCGATTTTCATAGCAGCACAATTCACAATTGCTACACTGTGGAACCAACCCAGATGCCCTTCAATAGATGAATGGATAAAAAAATGTGACTTTTATATACTATGGAGAATTACGCAGCACTAAAAAATGACCAAATCTTGGAATTTGCAGGGAAATGCATGGCACTGAGCAGATTATGGTTAGTGAAGCTAGCCAATCCCTAAAAAACAAATGCCAAATGTCTTGTTTGATATAATGAGAGCACCTAAGAACAGAGCAGGGAGGAAGAGCATGAAGAAAAGATTAACATTAAGCAGAAACATGAGGTGGGAGGGAAAGGGAGAGAAGAGGGAAATTGCATGGTAATGGAGAGAGACACTTATTGTTACACAAAATTACATATAAGAGGTTGTGGGAAAATAAACAAGGAGAGAAATGATTTAGAGTAGGTATGGTAGAGAGAGAAGATGGGAAGATAGGGGAGTGGGGATAGTAGAGTTAGGAAAGGTAGCAGAATACAACAGTAACTGATAGGGCATTATGTAAAAATATGGATGTGTAACTAATGTGATTCTGCAATCTGTATTTGGAGTAAAAATGGGAGTTCATAACCCACTTGAATCTAATGTATGAAATATGATATGTAAAGAGCTTTGTAATGTTTTGAGCAACCAATAAAAGAAAAAAAAAAGTAGCAATATATATGCCAATAGAAATTCATCATGAAATGTATATAATCCACAGATCGAAAAATATTCATTTTACTGAACATGGATTCATGTATAATGTTTTTCAACTAGGAAGCTCACACATAGGTTGAATTTTCAGTTCCAACAGCGTTTAGGAGGAGTGATCTCTTCTCTCAATTTGCATCTACCAATTCAGCCACCTCACAAGTGTATACGAGTGATATCAGGTAGAATTCTATATGTGCATATAAACATACATGTGCTGAATAGGCTACAGAGAAAGGGAGATAGGGATTCACATATTTGCTAATTTTAAAAACACATGTAGAACTATTTCAACAAAAAATTGACTAGACTTATAACTCCTACATTATATAATGCAAAAGGCAATTCCAACTATACACCATGCGTCCTTTGAACTGCTTGTGTTTCTTCTCTTTTTGGCTTATTTTTCACCATCATATTAGGATTATTAGTCAGAGACTAGTAGGGTATGGGTTATAGTGTCAGGGATTCAGTATTTCAAATGGAAATTGAAAAATGAATCCAATGTGTATGTAAATATGTGCTACACAAAAATCTTCCCACTCACATCCAGAACAATGCCTTGACATTACCTACGCCCCAAGTAAAACACAATTAGAGTAGAAAAGTGTGAAAATCTATGAATACAAATATGGAATGGAATATTCTCGGGAGTTCACAACCTTGGAGGTGCTAGAGGAGTTTCCAAAAGTAAAGGACAGGGTAAACACTCCACAAACAAGGAACTCTGCTGGCCTAAGAATTCTTGGGAAACGGCTTCTGAGGTTGGGCACTTGAAATATATGTTGTTGTCATGAGCTTTAGCTTACTTTGTAGTGAGACCATCAAAGCTGGGTCTGCATCTATGTGACCGAAAGACATGGTTTCTTATATTCCAATGAACATGAGGCAGCAGTGCTCAATTCTCTCTTTGTAGCTAAACTGTGTCCATTGGAAGCTAAGTGTCTCCTGGTGGGGACTGTGAAGACATTTGGTCATCCTCCACTTTTCGTGGTATTTCTTGCTTCTGCACTGGGAATTTGGTATTTGCTTCACAAAACATAAAAAGTTCATCTGGGATACAGTGCTGGAGGGAGTTCTGTCACGTGTGGTGGGTCAGGGTCTGCAGGAGAATGCACCAACCAGGCTTCTATCCCACATAGCTTGCACCAATAACCATAGCAACCTGATTCTGAATATTGCCCTGAAAACTCTCCATTTAACAAGATGCCTTTACATATAAGGGTCTGATGTCTGCACTATATCAGTCACAAAAAATTTGGAAGCCAATGGCAGATTCACATGGCCCCAACATGATGTTTTATCACACACCTGCCCACCACTGCTCTAGCCCCCCTACTCAGCAGGCTCCAAATTACTGGCTTCTCTTGTTCTACACCATTTTAATGAAACCCAGTCAAAAACAAGGCACTGTCTGGTATACACATGATCAGCAACAGGACATCAAAAGTTTCTGCAGTGCCACCTGGTGATGGGAATTTCAAAAATTTCATGGTATTTATCTAGCAATTTTTCAAGGGTGAAGTTAGAGGCACTGTGGGTTTCAATTCATTCAGGAACCATTAAGAGTTGAGAAAGTTCATTTCAATGAAAGCTCTGGAGAACTCTCACAGTCAATGCTTCTCAAACAGTTGCCAAAAGGTCTCCTAAAGCCAGGCCAATTGACATCTACAATGTGAGGTCCATGTGTGTTTTGACTCTCAAATATGGCTGCTAAGTCTTTCAGAATAAAATCATGTGATATCTTGGCTGAGATTCTCAGGCCTCTGTGGAAACCACCCTGGGCCTAGATCTCAGTTTCCAAGAGTGAGTCTCATGCGTGGCCTCCTAAAATCCCAACACAATTCATGGCAATACTTCTCTGAGTTCAGTTTCAGAACTCAGTCTCTAAGGGGAATCACACCAGAGTTCAAGCCCAGGTGGCCCCATCATCCCTTCCATCCGCCAAAAAATGACCACAATTAAAATCAAAACACTACCACAGGGCCATCATCTTCTTCCATGTAGACACTCATCATAACCTCTAGCTGGAGGTTTCTATGAGCCCAAGGTAGTGTCCGAATAAGCTCACTTGCCGCTCATTTGCCTAAAATCATGATGGCCTGGACACTCTTCCTGTGAACCAGGAATGATCAAATATTCCTGCTGTTAAAGTGTTCCACTTCTCCAATTTGAGGCCTACTGGCTGTAGGGTATAGATTCTTTATGTGATTTGGAGTCATGAGAAAACCCAAGCAAATATGGGCTAGCCTCTGCAGGGATTTCAAGAACTCATTTGACCCAAAGGATCCCTATTCTCACTTGATGGAGGTCAGGAACCTAAAACAAGAGGGCAAAAATATTCACCCACAATGACTGCTCTTTTGGCCATTTTAGTTTTGGAAACAAATGGGATCTTTCTTTAGATCCATCAGGTGCTGAGAATCTAAGCCACAACCTCATACAAGGACAAGAGGCTGATTCAGACACATCCCAATCCAAATCAATTAAGCAAAGAGCCACTGGTGATGTCCATACATTTCCATATGAAAACAGTTTTCTTCAGGCTACACAAAGGGGTGGCCTGAGGCAAAGACCTTCCTGACATTCAGGGTAATAGAAATAGAAGTAAGCAAATGGCCCAAAGAAGGGTTTCTCCACTGAGACTTTACTGGTCACACTGAAATCTGAGTTTTCTTAGATGCTCCCATTCCCTTCAGCTATCCAGTACATGGCCATGTCACAGAACCTTGTGGTGTTACATATTTGGGAAACAAAACCATGAGTCTATTCTGGAGAGTGGCCAGAATTCACGAAGAAAACAGGAACTTTAGAAGATAATAGATGTTGCCCATCCATAAGGCAAGCTGCAGTCCATTCATTAATTGGGCAGTATGAATGCGGGGAAGCTTTCAACTAGAGACAACACATCCATTGATGCATTCTCTTTTCTAATATCTACAACCACGGATACAGTGGGATACACAGACTTAGAAACACTCACCATGTCAAACGACTTACTAGAAAGAGTCCACTCCAAACCAAACAAACCACCTTTCCTACCTATTCTCAGAACATGAGAAAAAACCACAAACTCACACCTACAACGCAAAGGCACTTCCTTCCCCCAAATAGGTCTGTGACTATCCGGAGTGTCTTCTGACTGGTGGGCCATATTATGTTCCCCCAAAATGGCCTGTCCTGTTTCAGATCTGGTCTCCTTGGCCAACTCTGTGAAGTTGTCAGGAGCCAACGGTGAGCCACTACCTGCTTACTCAGGAAAGGCCCCTCTTCAGAGCTCTGCTGGCATTTGGCCATCCTCACATCAGTGGGTACCAAGAAAGACTGACTATGTCTTTGGGAAAAGCAAACAAGTTAGCCCACTGGAACTGGGAGTGGGACTGGCTCTGCGTGCCTTCCTTCCTGGATCCCAGGTTCAGAGAATTCCATCACCAAGGAAGTGAAGTGAGGTCACTTCTTTCAGGAACAGAATATGCTCACTGCCTTGGTAACCACTTTGTGCTAACAGTTGCTTCCAAGGTTCTCATGAGATGGAGGCTGCCCCAACATCCTGTGACACATTCAGAAGTTAGAATGGTATATCAACCATAGGCACCAGGGAACAGCTCTCCACAGAGGCCTGGTTCAGTCAATCTTCTGTTTATTAAGAAGAGAGAGGCTGATTCAGACCATCAATTAATCCTGACCAGGTTGTTTGCCATGGAAGATGACTATTGCTCTCTCAGGTCCTACATAGCTGCCTATATCTTCTGCAAGGATCATTTCTCCATGGATCTTTGATGTTCTCAGCAGGTGGAAGATCATCTACATTCCTATATTGTAAGACCCACACTGTCCCTGCTCTTAAGTAAGTTATACTGAGGGAACAGTGTATGGTTAGGGTTAATAACTTGTTCAATTTGGGTTACAAATAATTCTGCGGGATGAATAATGGTATTGGCAAAATGCGATGTTTACAAGAGTATATATGTGAAACATAAGTATGAAAGCAGAAATCTAGGTAAGATTTGAAGCCCAGAAGGGCATTGGGGACTTGAGTGGGATACTTAGCTTTGAGTAATGTGCAGAACAGATGTCTCAGATAAATCAATATACACTGGCATCGTACCTTGTACCTTGGATATTGAATGTTGAAGAGAACATCCAGTCAAAAACCGATAGTCGGCAGGATTAGGAAGGTAGTTGGTAGGTTTAGAAAAAAGAGTGAGTATAGGATTTGGACCAAAAGTTCTTTAGCAATAGAATTTAGTGTAGAGAGTGTATGTAAATGTAAGCACATGTGAAGAGTCAGTCACAATGATGACTGGGGAAAAATATAGGAAATCAGATATCAATAGAGACATTAGGAAATCAAGCAAAGTATAAATTGTGTGATAGGGTTAGACATTTTCAACAGGTTTGAAGTTGAATATATAATCTTAGGAAGAAACAAATATGTAGTCAAAAATAGAATTGATATTTGAGAGCATTAGGCAACCTGGACATGGATGTTTTTAGTAATCCATGCTCACTTTCCATTTACGCTTTGGTACAATTGTAAGTGTGACCTATGCTTTTTGTGTCCAGAATATTTCTGTAATAAAATGTGTATGTAGATCAGGTGACAATCGTATTTCTTCCACCAATTCTGGGAGCAATATTTTGAAGAGTTACAAATTAGTATGGGGGTACAAATAGGTGTACCCTGTTTCTATGAATATAGACATAATGCATGAATAGACCATACTGTGAATAAATAATATAACTGGATCCACTTTAAATAATGAATTGAATAAATATCTGAAAATTTATAAGAAATTTTATATTGATATGCAATCATTCATTCCAACCAGTTATATATCTAACGATCATCTTAGGGTTACGGTTTATCATGAAGGGTGTGTGAGTTTTGGTTCAAAATTGATAATGGAAATAGAAAATAATATATTTGGAAAAAAGTCTCATGAATAGACCAGTCAAGAGACATAGAGGAATACATGTGTTCTGGAGCAGGAAGTGATTGAAAGTGAAACAAATGCCTATAAATTTGCTAACTAGTGAATAAAATATATATACTATGATGTGCATAAACTGATGAAATAGTAATGTACCAGTGTGGAATAAAAATTAACGTCAAAATACACATCATGTCCCATAGGAACCTACATGCATTAATGTTAAACTGGGTCAGTTAATGTACACATATTAGGATTTGTATGCACCTTTTACTGAAGTTAGTTTTCAGTACTAGGAAACAAATATGTATTTCGGGTGGATGAATATTTCTAAGAATAATCTTGTGAAAAGTTGATTATTAATCCACATACATGAACATGAATGAATTTAGGGAGTGTATATAAGACACATATATTTCATATTTTTAAAAATATGGAGAGTATATATATATATATATATATATATATATATATATATATATATATATATATATACACACACACACACACAAACACAGACATTAAAAAGTAGCAATATATATGCCAATCAAAATTCATCATGAAATATATATCATAAAGATGCAAAAACATTCATTTTAGTGAACATGGGTTTATGTATAATGTTGTTCCACTGGGAAGCTCACCCATAGGTTGAATTTTCAGTTCCAACAGCGTTTAGGAGGAGTGATCACTTCTCACAGTTTGTATCTGCTAAGTCATATATCTTACAAGGATGTACGTGTGATACCTTGTAGGATTCTATTTGTGCATATAAAAATACATGTGCTGAATAGGCTCCAGAGAATGGGAGACCGTAATTCACATATTTGTTAACTTTAAAACACATTGAGAACTATTTCAATTAAATATTGAATAGATTTATAACACCTACCCTTTATCATGCAAAAGGCAAGTCCAACTCTGAACTGCAAGTATTTATGTACTGTTTGGGTTACTTTCTTCCATCATATTAGGATTAGTAGTCAGAGTCTAGTAGAATATGGGTTAGTGTCAGGGATTCAGAATTTCAAATGGAAAAAAGGAAAATTAATCTTCCAACTCTCATTCAGAACAATGCCTTGTCATTACCTTCGCCCCAAGGAAGACACAATTAGAGTAGAAGAGTTACAAAATCTGTGATTACATTTCTGGAATCGAAAATGCTCAGGAGTGCACAAACTTGGAGGTGGTATAGGAGTTTCCAAAAGTAAGGACAGGGTACACACTCCACAAACATGAAGCTCTGCTTGCCTAAAACTTTTTGAGAAACTGCCAGTGAAGTTGGGCACTGAAATATAGGTTGTTGTCAGGAGTTAAGCTTCCTTTGTAGTGAGACCCTCAAAGCTGGGTCTTCATCTATGTGACCTGGAGGACATCGTTTCCTATTTTCCAATGAACACGAGGCAGCAGTGCTCAATTCTCTCTTTGTAGGTAAACTGTGTCTCCCTGTGTGGACTGTGAAACAATTTGGTCATCCTCCACTTTTCGTGGTGTTTCTTGCTGCTGCACTTGGAGTTTGGTTCATGCTTCACAAAATACAAGGAGTTCAACTGGGAAACAGTGCTTGAGGTATTTCTGTCACGTGTGGTGGGTCAGGGTCTGCAAGAAAATTCACCAACCAGGCTTCTATCTCTCAAAGATTGCCCCCTTGTCCATAGCAACCTGATTCTGAACATTGCCCTGAAACTACGCCATATAACAAGATGCCTTTACATATAAGGGTCTGATGTCTGCACTCTGTCAGTTACAAGCCATTTGGAAGCCAATGGCAGATCCAAATGGCCCCACCATGATGTTTTATCACACACCTGTCCACCACTGCTCTAGGCCCACTACTCAGCAGGCTCCAAAATACTGGCATCTCTGTTCTAAACAATTTTCATGAAACCCTGTCAATCAAGGCACTGTCTGGTACACTCATGGTAAGCAACAGGACATCGAAAGTTTCTGCAGTTCCACCTGGTCATGGAAAATTCAAAAATTTCGTGGTATTTATCTAGCCATTTTTCAAGGATGACTTTGGATGCACAATTATTCAGGAACCATTAAATGTTGAGAAAGTTCATTTCAAAGAAAATTCTAGAGAACTCTCACAGGCAAGGCTTTCCAAAGAGTGGACAAAAGGTCACTTGAAGCCAGGACCATTGAGATCTACAATGTGAGGTCCTATGTCTTTTGACTCTCAAATATGGCTGCCAAGTCTTTCAGAATAAAATCATGTGATATCCAGGCTGAGATTCCCAGTTCTTTGTGGAAAGCCACCCTGGTCCTAGATCTCAGGTTCCAAGGGCGACTCTCATGTGTGGCCTCCTAAAATCCCAACACAATTCATGGCAATTCTTCTCTGAGATCAGTTTCAGATCTCAGTCTCTAAGTGGAAACACACCAGAGTTCAAGCCCAGTTGACCCAGTCATCTCTTCCAACCGCCACACCAATGACCAGAATTAAAACCAAAACACTCCCACATGGCCCTCATTTTCTTCCATATAGACACTCATCATAACCTTGGCTGGAAGTTTTTATGAGGCACACAGCCCAAGACAAAGTCAAAATAAGTTCCCTTGCCCTTCATTTGTCTAAAGTCAGTGTTTCCTGGACAACGTTCCTGTGAACCAGGACTGATCAAAGAGGTCTGCCATTAATACTGTTCTGCTTTTCCAATTTGAGGCATACAGACTGTCGGGTATAGTTTCTTTATGTGATTTGCAGTCATGAGAAAACCCAAGCACCTATGGGCTAGCCTCTGTATGGCTTGAAGAACTCAGTTGACCCAAAGATCCCTGTTATCACTTGATGGAGATCAGGAACCTTACAGAGGAAGGCAAGAGACTTCATCACAATGACTTCTCTTTTGGCCATTTTGGATTTGGATGCACACATGGGATCTTTCTTTAGATCCATCAGGTGCTGAGAATCTAAGCGATAATCTCACACTGCACTAAGAGGCTGATTCAGACATATCCCTTTGCAAAGCAATTAAGCCAGGAGCCACAGGTGATGCCCATTTATTTCCATTTGAAAACTGTTTTTTTCAGGCTTTGGAAATGTGTGGCTTTAGGCAAAGTCCTTCCTTTCATTCAGGGCAACAGAACAATAGGTAAGCAAAATACCAAAGCAGATTTTCTCCACTGAGACTTTCCTGGTCACACTGATATCTGAGTTTTCTGAGATATTCACCATTCTCTTCAGCTATCCAGTACATGGCCATGTCCCAGATTGTGGAGGAGATACATATCTTGAACACAAAACCATGAGCCTATGGGAGAGTGACCAGATTCAGGAAGATATCAGGAATGTAGGAAGGTAATAGGTGTTGCCCATCCATAAGGTAACCTGCAGTCCATTCATAAATTGGACAGGATGAATTCTGCGAAGAATTCTACTAGACAGGACACATCTATTGATGCATTCTCTTTTCTATTGTCTACAACCACAAATACAGTGGGATACCCAGACATAGAAACACTCACCTTCTCAAAGGACTTACTAGAAACAGTCCACTCCAAACCAAACAAACCGACTTTCCTACATTTTCTCAAAACTTGAGACAAAAATCACAAACACACAAACACACACACACACACCCACAAAGGCACCTTCTTTCCCCAAATAGGTCTGTGACTATCCGGAGCGTCCTCTGACTGGTGGGCCATACTATGTTTCCCCGAAATGGGCTGTCCTATGTCAGATCTGGTCTTCTTGGCCAAAACTGTGAAGTTATCAGGAGCCAGCGGTGAGCCACTGCCTGTTTTCTCAGGTAAAGCCCCTATTCAGAGCTTTCCTGGCATTTGTCCATCTTCAATTTAGTAGTTGCCAAGAAAGACTTACTCTATCCTTCTTAAATCCAAAAATTTGAGACCACTGGGACTTAGACTGGGACTGCTTCAGGGTGCCTGGCTTCCTGGATTCCAAGTTCAGAGTGTTCCATCAACAAGAAAGTGACATGGGTCACTTCGTCTAGAACTGAATGAGGTCACTGCCTTGGCAACCACTTTGTCCTAACAGTTGCTTCCAAGGGTCCATGAGATGGATCCTGGCCCTACTTCCTATGACACTTTCACAAGTTAGAATGGAATATCAACCATAGGCACCCGGGAACAGCTCTCCACACAAGCCTGGTTTGGTCCATCTTCTCTACATTAACAAGAGAGAGACTGCTTCAGACACACCCCTTCATCCTGACCTGTTTGTTTTTTTTTGTCATGAAAGATGACTTTCGCACTCTCAGGTCCATCATAGCTGCCTACATCTTCTTTAGGGATCATTTCTGCATGGACCTTTGAAGTTCTCCGGAAGTTGAAGATCTCCTACATTCCTGTATTGTAAGACCAACTCTGTCCCTGCTCTTCTGTAAAGTTAGATTGAGGGAACAGTGTTTGGTTACAGTTAATAACATGTTTGATTTGGGTTAGGATCATTCTGCTGGATGAATAATGGTATTGGGAACCTGCAATATTTATAAGATTATATAGGTGAAATATATGAATGAAAACAGAAATCTCGGTAACATTTGAAGCCCAGAAGGGCATTGGGTCCTTGATTGGGATACTTAGCTTTTAATTATGTTCTGCACAGATGTCTCAGATAAATCTATACACAATGGCATAAGATCTGATACCTTGGATGATTGAATGTTGAGGAGAACAACCATTCAAAGAGGGAGATTCGGTAGGATTAGGAAGATAGTTGGTAGGATTATAAAAAAGTGTGAGTATAGCATTTGGACAAATAGTTCTTTAGCAATAGGTTTTCAGGTAGACAGAAAATGTAAATGTCAGCATATGTGAAGAGTCAGTCACAGTGATGAACTGGGGAAAATATGTAGGAAAGCAGATATCAATAGAGACATTAGGAAATCAGGCAAAGTATAAAGTGAGTGATAGCAAAAGACATTTTCAACAGGCTTGAGATTGAATATATAATCTTAGGAAGTAACAAATATGTAGTCACCAATAGGATTGACATTTGAGAGCATTAGGCAACCTGGACATGGGTTATTTTCATAATCCATACTCACATTCCATTTAGGCTTTGGTACAATCGTAAGTGTGACTTTGCATTTTGTGGCCAGAATATTACTGTGATAAAACGTATATGTAGATCAGGTGACATGAGTATTTCTTGCAC
Organism: Callospermophilus lateralis; assembly: GCF_048772815.1. Lineage (NCBI taxonomy): Eukaryota > Metazoa > Chordata > Mammalia > Rodentia > Sciuridae > Callospermophilus > Callospermophilus lateralis. The sequence continues at coordinate 327,243 of NW_027512648.1, read as the reverse complement.
CATTTCTTGGAGTAACATTTTGAAGGGGTATAAATTAGTATTGGGGGTACATATAGGTGTACCATGTATGTATGAATATAGAGATAATGCATGAATAGACCATACTGCGAATAAATAATATAACTTGTTCCAACTTTAAATAATGGATTGAATTGATATCTGAAAATACACAGGAATCATATATTGATATACATACATTCATTCCAACCAGTAATACATCTAATGGTAATATTACGGTTGTGGTTTATCACCAAGAGTGTGTGAATTTTGCTTCAAATTTGATTATGGAAATCGAAAATAATGTGTTTGGAAAGAAATCTCATGAAATGACCACTCAAAAACAAGGAGGAATACATATGTTCTGAAGCAGGAAGTGATTGAATATGTTACAAATTTCTTTAAATTTGTGAACTTGTGGATGAAATGTATATTCTATAATGTATAAAAACTGCAGAAATAGTAATGTACCAGTGTTTAATAAAAATGAACGTCAAAATACACATCATGTTCCATAGGAATCTACTTGTATTGATGTTAAAGTGGGTCAGCTACTGTAAAAATATAAGGATTTGTTTGCACCATTCATTGAAGTAACTTTTTAGTACTAGAAAACAAATATGTATTTCAGGTGGATGAATATTTTTAAAATAATCTTATGAAAAGTTTAATATAAAACCACATACATGAACAAGAATGAATTTAGGGAGTGTATAATAGGACACATATATTTTATATTTTGAAAAATCTAGAGAGTGTATATATATATATATATATATATATATATATATATATATATACACACACACACACACACACAAAACACACACAGAGACATTAAATAGTAGCAATATATATGCCAATTAAAATTCATTGTGAAATATATATCATCCACAGATCCAAAATATTAATTTTACTGAACATGGATTTATGTATAATGTTTTTCAACTAAGAAGCTCACTCATAGTCTGAATTTTCAGTTCCAAAAGCATTAATGAGGAGTGATCTCTTCTCACACTTTGTATCTGCCAAGTTAGCCACCTCTCAAGAATATACGTGTGATACCAGGTAGGATTCTATATGTGCATATAAAAATACATGTGCTGAATAGGCTACAGAAAAATGGAGACAGGAATTCACATATGTGTTAACTTTAAAAACACATGCAGAACTATTTCAACAAAAAATTGACAAGATTTATAACTCCAACCCTATATCATGCAAAAGGCAAACCAACTATCCACCATGCCTCCTCTGAAGTGCTAGTATTTCTATTCTGTTTGGGTTACTTTTCTCCATCATATTAGGATTAGTAGTCAGAGTCTAGTAGGGTATGGGTTAGTGTCAAAGATTCAGCATTTCGAATGGAAAATTGAACAATGAATCCAATGTGTATGTAAATATGTGCTACACAAAATTATTCCCACTCTCATCCAGAACAATGCCTTGACAATTCCTTCACCCCAAGTAAGACACAATTAGAGGAGAAGATTTAGAAAATCTGTGAATAAATTTGTGGAATGCAATATGCTCAGGAGCTCACAACCTTTGAAGTGGTAGAGTAGTTTCCAAAAGTATGGGACAGGGTAAAAACTCCACAAACATGGAGGTCTGCTGGCCTAGAGATTTCTAGAGAAACTGCCTGTGAGTTTGGGCACTTGAAAAATATGTTGTTGTCAGGAGCTTTAGCTTCCTTTCTAGGGAGACCATAAAAGCTTGGTCTGGATCTATGAGACCTGGAGGACATGGTTTCTTATTTCCCAATGTACATGAGGCAGCAGTGCTGAATTCTCTTTTTAGGTAAACTGTGGCCACTGGGGAATAAATGTGTGCCAGTGTGCACTGTGAAGCCATATGGTCATCTTCCATTTTCGTGGTGTTTCTTCCTGCTGCACTGGGTGTTTGGTATTTGCTTCACGAAATACAAAGAGTTCAACTGGGTCACAGTGCAAGAGGAAGTTCTGTCATGTATGGTTGGTCAGGTTTTGCAGGAGGATCCAAGAACTAGGATCCTATCCTACATATCTTGCCCCCTTGACCATAGCACCCTGATTCTGAACAATGTCCTGAAACCTCTCCAAATAACAACTTGCCTTTACATGGAAGGTTCTGCTGGCTGCACCATGTCAGTCACAAGGCATTTGAAACCAATGGAAGATACACATGGCCCCACCACAGATGTTTTATCACATACCTGCCCACCACTGCTCTAACCTACTACTCAACAGAGTCCAACTTACTGGCATCTCTGTTCTACACCATTTACATGAAACCCAGTCAATCAAGGCACTGTCTGGTATATTCATGATCAGCAACAGGACATCAAAAGGTTTTCCAGTGCCACCTGGTGATGGGAAATTCAAAAATTTCATGGTATTTATCTAGCCATTTTTCAAGGATGAAGTTGGAGGCACTGTGAGTTTCAATTCTTTCAGGAACCATTAAATGGTTAGGAAGCTCATTTCAATGAAATCTCTGGAGAACACTCACAGGTAAGGCTTCCCAAAGAGTGGCCAAAAGATCATATGTTGTTATGCCCATTTAGGTCTACAATGTGAGGTCCATATGAGTTTTGACTCTCAACTATGGGTGCCAAGTCTTTCAGAATAAAATTTGTGGTATCCTGGCTGAGAGGCTCAGTGCTCTGTGGAAAGCCACCCTGGGCCTAGAACTCAGTTTCCAAGGGCAATGCTCATGCCTGGCTTCCTAAAATCTCAACACTATTTATGGCAATACTTCTCTGAGGTCAGTTCCAGAACTCAGACTCTAAGGGAATCACACCAGAGTTCAAGAACATGTGGACCAAGTCATCTCTTCCAACCGCCACCCAAATGACCACAATTTAAACCAAAACACTCCAACGTGGCGCTCATCTTCTTCCATATAGACACTCACAATAACCTATGGCTGGAGTTTTCCATGAGGGGCACACCCCAAGACCGTGTCCAAAATAAGCTCTCTTACACCTAATTTGCCTAAATTCAGGGTGGCCTGGACACCCTTTTGTGAACCAGGAGAGATTAAGTAGGCCTCCCGTTAATACTGCTCTGCTTCTTCAATTTGAGGCCAAATGACTGTGGGGTTTGGATTCTTTATGTGAATTGGAGTCTTGAGAAAACCCAAGCAAATATGGGCTAGCCTCTGCAGGGCTTTGAAGAACTCATTTGACCCAAAGGATCCCTGATCTGACTTGATGGAGGTCAGGAAAGTTACAGAGGAAGGCGAGAGACTTCATCCACAAGGACTGCTCTTTTGGCCATTTTGTTTTTGGATGTAAACATGGGATCTTTCTTTAGATCCATCAGGAGCTGAGAATCTAAGTCACAGCCTCACACAGGGTAAATAGGCTGATTCAGACACATCCTTTCCAAAGCAATTAAGCAAAGAGCCACAGGTAATGCCCATTCATTTCCATTTGAAAACTGTTTTCTTCAGGCTTCAAAAAGTGGTGGACTGAGGAAAAGACCTTCCTGAACATTCAGGGCAACAGAAGAATAGGTAAACAAAAGGCCCCAAGCAGGGTTTCTCCACTGAGACTTTCCTGGTCACACTGATATCTGAGTTTTCTGAGATGCTCACCATTCCCTTCAGTACATGGTCATGTCACAGAGCTTCGAGGTTGTAACATATCTTAAACAGAAAACCATGAACCTATTCTGGAGAGTGGCCAGAATTCAGGAATAAAACAGGAACGAAGGAAGATAGCAGGTGTTGCACATCAATAAGGAAGCTGCAGTCCATTCATAAATAGGGCAGGATGAGTGCTGTGAAGCTTTCTACTAGACAGGACATATTCATTGATGCATTCTCTTTTCTAATGTCTACAACCACGGACACAGTGGGATACACAGACATAGAAATTCTCGCCTTGTCAAACGACTTACAAGAAACAGTTCACTCCAAACAAAACAAACTGCCTTTCATACCTATTCTCAGAACATGAGACAAAACCACAAACCCACACCCACACAACAAAGGCAGCTCCTTTCCCCAAGTAGGTCTGTGACTATCCGGAGTGTCCTCTGACTGGTGGGCCTTACTATGTTCCCTGGAAATAGCCTGTTCTGTCTCAGATCTGGTCTTTTGGCCAACTCTGTGAAGTTGTCAGGAGCCAGCGGTGAGCCACTGCCTGCTTTCTCAGGAAAGGCCCCTCTTCATAGCTTTCCTTGCATTTGGCCATCCTTACATCAGTAGGTCCCAAGAAAAGACTGAGTCTGTCCTTGGTAAATCAAAATAAGTTTGACCACTGGGACTGGGACTGGGACTGGCTCTGGGTGCCTGGCTTCCTGGATTCCAAGTTCAGAGAGTTCCATCACCAAGGAAGTTAGGTGTGGTCACTTTCCTTTTGGAACTGAATGAGGTCACTGCCTTGGCAACAACTTTGTCTTAAACAGTTGCTTCCAAGGTCACCATGAGAAGGATGCTGCTCCTACTTCCTGTGACACTTTCACAGGTCAGAGTGGTATGTCAACCATAGGCATGCAGGAGCAGCTCTCAACACATGCCTGCTTTGGTACACCTTCTCTACATTAAGAAGAGAGTGGCTGATTCAGACACATCCCTTCATCCTGAGCAGGTTGTTTGCCATGGAAGACTTTTGCTCTCTCAGGTCCTTCGTACTTGCCTACATCTTCTCCAGGGATCATTTCTGCGTGGACTTTGAGGTTTTCAGCAGGTGGAAGATCCTCTATAATTCTGTATTTTAATACCAATTCTGTCCCTGCTCTTCTGTAAAATTAGATTGAGAGAACAGTGTATGGTTAGGATTAATAACAGGTTCGATTTGGTTTAGAAAGGAAAACTACACGGTTGAGCAAACAGGGTCCTAACGTTAGCAATAATATGAGGATTTTTAATGGACCGGCCATGGCAGATAAAAGCGTAGTTAATCAGGTCACTATGTGAACCAAGACTCAAAGCTCCCTTTTGGGGCCTCTGTCTCTCTTTGACGCTCTTCAAGTCGTTTTCTTAATTTACACATAGATTCTTTTACAACTCCAGTATTGTCGGCATAAAAACAACATTCTTCCCTCAATGCAAGCAAAAAGGCACCTTTCTCTCATAAAGAGGAGGTCCAACACTCGCCTGCTTTGTAAAACAACTTCAGAAAGAGAGAGGTTAAAATTCCTGTAAAGCTGTGATGTCGGTTTTTAATGTCTTTAAACTTTGGCATATTTCTGCTTCTAATTGTGTCTTTGTTGTGTCTCATGGACTAGCCCACCCCTTCAGCAACTATTATTTCTAATAGGATGGCTAAAGTGAGGGATACAGGTTCCCAGTGGAACCGGGTTGTATGCCCCCCTAGTTGATCTTTAAATGAACCTAAGTCATGATAGAGAACTCTGGAAAACATCTGCATCATTACATAATTAATCACATATATTGACCATTTTATGAAAACATAAATAATGTTAAAGTGTATAGAATTATACTGTTGTAGGGACGGACAAGGAAAGGGACCTAAGATAGCACCAAACACAGGAAAAAAGTCTTATTTGGTTGCATCCGGATTTAGAGGGCATTGCTTCTGTTGTAATCAATTAATCCCCTGAAGCCCAAGTTTCGGTAGTTTTAGAATTTGTACCCAACATGTAAGGGAAGTGGCTCAGAAGTTCACAGTCTGTAGAAATTCACAGAAATCAGTTTTTGTTTTTGTTTTTGTTCCTCTGTTCTGGGCAAGTTAACTTTTCAAAGACACCTTGGAAAGGGAGAGCTTTTTTGTCTCTTTTTTTCTCCCTGCCAGCTGTCACCATGAAGCCCAATTGGTAACTTTTTTATCTTAGAAATCTAGCCATCTCTGTGAATCCCCAGCTCAAGGCCAGAGGCCTTGTTCACATATTTTGTGAAAATCTAGTAAGGCGGTGTCAAGCTTAGGGGTGGTGATTTTTTCAGCGAGTGGCCAAGTAGAACAGGGCAACACGAAAAGTGGAAGTTCATCTACATTGAACTCTTTCAGAGGGACTCTTTTGCTGAAAGACCTAATGTAAGCCTCGGTGAAGACTTCTGGAGAAGGTTATTTAAGACATATCTATGGACCTGGTACAGAGGGGGAAGACGGGGAAGGCGAGGCTGAGAGCAGCTCCGTGGATCTGAGAATGAGGAAGATGAGATGTAAAAGAATAATGGAAAAGGGGTTTGGGATTTTCCTAGAACAAAACTTGAGCAGTAGAACAGGTAGAGCAGAGGTGAAGATGGGAGTGAGTATTCCAAAAAGCCTGTGAGGGACTTTAAATTCTTAGTAACCTGTTTTCAGTGATGACAAAGCAACTTTAAAGGCTATTTTTATTACATCTTGGATAGGGGTCTGAGGGCTCTTCACAGCTGGTTTGAGCTTTGGTTTAGCTTCTTAGAGGACTTGGTGGGACCTAGTGCAGGCACAGTCAGAAAAAGAGAGGAGTGAGTGAGTGGAGGGGTACCTCGGTACTTGCTACCTCAGCAAGGGGGCAATGGTCTGAGAACTGGCGGAGGTTTGGGTTTTTGATGTAGTAATTGGAGGGAAGAAATCAGGTTGCTGAGGTGGGAGTGACAGCAGAGAGTCTAGAGCAGAAGGCTGAGGGTGAGGAACTATTGGAGAAGCATAGTACAGGATGTGAGTGAAGGAGGGAAAAGGATTCCACATAGGGGAATTTTCCCCTTTTGAGCGCTTGCCAAAGTTATAAATGTCACGCAGAATTTGAGGATCTAGAGAACCCTCTGGGGGCCATAGTTTTTGGTTGTCTAATTGGTTATATGGCCAATGCTGTGTACTGAATTTGATGAGGAGTTTGGGTTCCACCAGGCAGCCCCGGTATGCTCACATCCCCATGAATTACACAAGAAGTTGGCTTTCCCCCCACACAGCCATGGCTGTTTGTGGCTTTGATAGTCCGTCGGGCATATATAGTAATCTAGGCTAACCAACCTGAATCTGGCTCGCGTTTCCGTGCATCCATAATGTTTGTTTCAATTATCTATGGTATGGAAGGGATTTAATGGAACTTTAGTGGGATCCTCTTCATTGGGGTTATCTCAATAGGAAAGACCTATACCAAGCTGAAAAATGTCTGGGTGGAGAGATAGCCACCAGGTCCCTAAGGGGGCTGTATGCGAGATAGACCATACTTCTTGTCTAGTAGGATTTCAGATCAGCCTTCACTGCTGAACAGGCTGATGAGGGTTAGGAGTACTGGTGGCCAAGGGGAGAGTCTATAGTCTTGTCCACATAGCGAATACGCAATTTGAAATGGTTACCAGTTTTTTCCAGTTTCCAACCAGAGTCTGGACACAGCGAAGGCTTGAGATGAGAGGCATGGATCCAAAAAGTGATTCTGTCTACTTTTATGCCTGTAGGTGTTATAAGTAGCACCTGGTATGTTCCTTTACAGCGGGGTTCTAGGGATAACACCTGATGTTGTCTTATGTTGACGAAGTCTCTTACTTGATATTGATGTGGAATCCCCTCGTCCCCAGGTTGGTAGGCAGTGGCCAGCTGTTTCCACAGTTATCACTGAGTTCTTTCAATGGCTTTAAGTCTGTCAAGCAAGGGGTGTGGAAGGGATTGTTAGGCCTTAGAGTTGGGGATTAGGTCCCTTACTGGATGATGGGCATCATAGAGAATTTCATAGGGGGTGAGGTTACACAAAGAAACTGAGGGAGTATTTCTCGCATGAAACAGTGCATAAGGCAGGAGCATAGTCCAATCTTTTATGCCGGTCTCTAAGCTTAATTTTGTTAAGGTCTGTTTAATGGTTCTATTTATTTTTTCTACCTCTCCTGAGCTCTGGGGTATATAAGCATAATGTAACTTACAATTAATCCACACCTGACTTACCTGGGCCATGAACACAAGTCCATTATTAGACCCTATTATCTTAGACAGACTGTATCTTGGAAAAATATCTTCCAGGATCTTCTTGAGAACCATTTGCTCCGTTTTTTTTTTTTTTTTTCTGTGTGGGTGTGTGTGTGTGTGTGTGTGTGTGTGTAAGGCTTCAATCCATCCTGAGAATGTATCCACAAAGACTAGGAGATATTTAAGTCCATACCTTGCTGGCTTAATTTCAGTAATGTCCACTTCCCAGAATTGTCCTGGTCTGGTTCCTCGTAGGTGCTTTCGTCTAAGAAACTTGGAAGGGTAAGCATTAAACAATTGACTGACCCGACAGGCTTTTGTTACCAGTTCAATTATTTCCTTTCGCTGTGCGTCAGTTAGTGGAAAACTCTGTTCTTAATCCTACAGGAATGCCTGCAGTTTCTTTGAACCAAGGTGAGTGAGTTGATGTACATTTTTAACGTAGTGTAGGGCTTTCTGTAATTGCAGGCTGAGCTCAGTAAAGTTGAGGCGTTCAATGTCAGTGTCCTTAGATGTTATCTAAAACTTCCTGGTACTTAGGGGTCCATTGGAATTGGGCATCTCCCTTTAACAGCGGGTATAAAGGAGCAGCTAAGGACTGAAACCCATTTATCCATAACCTGCAAAACCCAGCAATCCCAAGAAACTCTTAGTTGTCTGCTGTAAGATGGGCTTGGTATCTGCTCAATGGTTTGTTTTCTGGGCTCAGTGAGCCATCGTTTACCGCCCCTAAGGAAATAGTCGAGGAAGATTACTTCTTGCTGGCAAATTGGGCAATTTTGGCCGAAGCTCTATACCCGAGTTGAGCAAGCTCGGATAATAGTGCTTGGGTCCCAGTTCAGTTTTCCTTGGTGTTGGATGCCAGTAGCAGGTGATCCACATATTGAAGCTGGGTGAATTCGGGGTGTGTAGTTCTGAAATTGTTGAGATCTCTGTGAAGGGCTTCATCAAAGAGAGTGGGGGAGTTTTTGAACCCCTCTGCGAGTCTAGTCCAAGTTAGTTGACTAGACTTTCCGGTTTCTGGGTCTACCCACCCAAAAGCAAACAGCAACTGACTATCTTTATGCAGAGGCAAGCAAAAGAAAGCTTGTTTTAAGTCCAGAACAGTATACCATTTCTGCTCAGGGTTCAGAGTGCAAAGCAGATTGAACAGATTAGGTACCGTGGGGTAAATGTCCTGCACTCTGTTGTTGATCTCTCTTAGGTCTTTAACAGGGTGATAGTCCCTGGTTCCTGGCTTTTTCTTCTAATAGCAGGGGAGTGTTCCAGGCCAATTGACAGGGCCTTAGGACCCCTAAGGCCAGAGATTTCTGAATATAGGGCCTTATCCCATCTTTAGCTTTTTATGCTTAGAAGATATTATTTGACATTGATTGGGGAGGCTGAGGTTTTTAAATCCACTGTTATTGGAGGTTGTTTCACGGCCAGGCCTAACACAGCAGTTTTTGCCCATGCATCTCGGAAATCTGTTATCCATTTCTGGGGTAGCTTGCCTGTTTGATCAGTCTTGGGGGGTGTGAAGAGTGGACGTTCATCTTCTACTAATATAGTGAAAGCCGTGACTATAGGAGTTTTTACTGAAGGATTTAGAAATTTCATTTGTGGGCCTTCAGGGTTAAAAGTTATTTTGGCCCAGAGCTTGGTGAGCAGATCTCTGCCCATCAATGGGTGCGGGCATTCTGGGATTACTAGGAAGGAGTGATGGATTTTTCCTTTCCCCAGGTCCATGGTCCTCTTAGAAATCTAAGCCCGATATTTACTGCCGTTAGCCCTTTGAACTACAGACCTTTTATTTGATAGACGGCCCAATGGGGCCTTAAGGGCTGAGTATACTGCTCCTGTATTCACTTCAAAGTTTACTGGGGTCCCCTACACTTCAAATCTTACCCTGAGCTAGGGGAAAGAATCTGAGCCCCAACTTTCTTAGTCATCCCCCAGAGTCAGAATGGCTGGCTGGCATGTCTGTCTCTTTATAGGGCACTCTTTGGCCCAGTGTCCTTTTTTTTTACAGTAGGCACATTGATCTGAGGCCAGGGTGGCCTGTGGCACGGGCCCAGGTATCGCTTCCTGTCACCTTATGTCTTAATTTCTGGCCTCTTTCTTGTTGTGACCAGGATCTTAGTCAATGCCTTAGTCTTTCTTTTGCTTCTCTCATCCTCCCTCTGCTCCCTTTCTTTTTCCCTGTTTCTCTCTTATAGTATACTTTTTCGGCTTCTCTGACTAAATCTCTCTTTTAACTTTTTTTTTTTTAATATCCATGGCAGCTTCATCAATTAAGGCCATCGTGACAGATGCCTTTCGATCTGCTGCCTGAGGATCGAAAGGAGTATATCTCTTATATGCCTCCATAATTCTCTCTAGAAACATAGAGGAAGATTCATCAGGCCTTTAAATAATTTCTCTTACCATGGCCAAATTAGTTGGTCACCTAGCGGCCCCTTGGATACCCGCAATTAGAGCCTGGCAATAATTGGACAGATGCTCCCTATCTTCAAAGGTGTTGGGGTCCCAGTTGGGTTGGTTAAAGGGGAAGGCAGGTTTTATTATGTTGGGAAGTTGTGTTGGTCGCCCATCAGGTCCGAGGATATTTTTTTCTAGCTTCCAGGAGGTTTTTCTCTCATTCCTCTGTCATGAAGAGAGTCCCTAGGAGTTGTTGGCAGTCATTCCAAGTAGGCAGGTGTGAAAACGTTGGCGAGTTCTCTGAGTTTTTTTAGCCGGGCCAGCTTCCTCCAGGGAAGGAGGCGCTGTGTGTGTCATGGGACAGTCATCTGGAGGGCGCTGGGCCATTCTGGCTTCCTCGAATGGTGGAGAGGCTGAGTCAGCAGCAGGGGAATTACTTACAGGGTTTTGGGGGTTGGGGGACAAGGGCAGAGGATAAGGACGAGTAGAGTCTTGAGACTCAGGGAGAACAGAGGGTGGAGGTTGAGGAACAGAGAGTTTGAGAGATAGAATCATAGGGGAAGGAGTAGGAGTGGGTGCAGGGACAAGGAAAGGCTTCACCCATGGAGGAGGAGATTTGCAGAGGTCCTGACAAGTTAAGATATATGGCTATTGATCTGGATGTCTATGTGGCCCCGGCTGAAAGACAATATCTCAGACTTTTCAAATTAGTGCGAAGTAGAAACATCCTTCTAGAGGCCATCCGACTACAAAGGTGGGTTATTCTGAGACACAGAATCTGCCAGGTCTGGTGTTTTAATGAAAAAGAAAGATTGTGAGCCCTTAAGCAGACTTTGGTGCAGTGATTAAGGGTCAGGGACAGAGGCATTGAAGTGCTCTGTCCCATAATGAAATATACACAGACAGTGAAAGCAACAACACATGACACAGACAAGACAAGACAATAAAGACAGGCAATGGACGTCCAATACTGAGACCAGGACTGAGTAGCCGGCAAAACCTGATGGGCTGGCAATTCCGAATCTGAAAGAAAATATCACTGAGTCGAGGAGACTATGGTTCCTTGATTTCCCGAGTCCATCCCCCAGGGACATGGCCTGTGGCTCTGTGACATGTGTGTCAGCCACCGTGGGAGAGAGCTCACGCTCTTTACCAATAGCCATTTTGTCAAACCCTAACCTGAATCCTGAAACCAGAAAGAGGGGCCTTATTTACCCCCAGAGCATCCCGTTGGGGGTCTTTCATCTGCAGCTGCCGGATCTCGCTGGGGCCACCAGAAGTAAAGGTCGGGTGAGCATCGATGAAAGAGACCACCAAGAGACTGTCTAATGCAACAGCAAAGGGTTTATTGGGAGTCCGGCATGCAAGGGCTCAGAGCTCGCTTGAACAGAGCAGAGAGCCCTGAGAACAGCTTAAGAAGTGCTTATATATTTTCCTTGGAGAGGGCAGGGAGGGAAGTTTATTGATGGGTAAGGGCGAGTGGGCGGTTTGCGTGCAAATGGTTGATGGAGTACATTCTGCAGTTTGGCAGTTGGGGGCAGCACATTCTGGGAACAAGAAGAGCAAACAGTTCTCAAGATTTCAACAGTGTTTTATTAAGCATACAGAAAAACAGGAAGTGACAAGTACCTATTTTATTAACCTTTCAATATAAGTATGAAAACAGAAATCTAGGTTAGATTTGAAGCCCAGAAGTTCATTTGGCCCTTGATTGGTATACATAGCTTTGAATTATGTTCCGTAGAGATGTCCCAGAAATATGGATATACAATGACACAGGACCTTGTACCTTCTCAGAGGTCAGTTCCAAAACACAGTCTCTAAGGGGAATCACACCAAAGTTCAAGACAAGATGGACTCAATTATCTCTACCAACCACCACACAAATGACCACAATTAAAACCAAAACACTCCCAAATGGCACTCATCTTCTTCCAAATAGACACTCATCATAACTTCTGGCAGGAGGATTCCATGAGAGGCGCAGCACAAGACAGTGTCCCAAATAATCTCCCTTTCCCCTCATTTGCCAAAAGTCAGAGTGGCCTGGACACCCTTCCTGTGAACCAGGAGTGATCAAATATGCCTGCCATTAATACAGCTCTGTTCTTCAATTTGAGGCCTACTGACGGTGGGGTTTAGATTCTTTATTTGAATTGGATTCATAAGAAAACCCAAGAACCTATGGGCTAGCATCTGCAAGGCTTTGAAGAACTCAATTGACCCAATGGATCCCTTTTCTCACTTGATTGAGGTCAGGAACCTTACAGAGGAATGCGAGAGACTTCATCAACAATGACTGATTTTTTGGCCATTTTGATTTTGGATCCACACATGGGATCTTTCTTTAGATCCATCAGGTGCTGATAATCTAAGTCACAGGCTCACACAGAGCCAAGAGGCTGATTCAGACACATCCCTTTACAATGCATTTAAGCAAAGAACCACAGGTGATGCCCATTCATTTCCGTTTGAAAACTGTTTTCTTCAGGCTTCAAAAAAGCGTGGCCTGAGGCAAAGACCTTCCTGACATTCAGGGCAACAGAACAATAGGTAATCAAAAGGCCCTTCGCAGGGTTTCTCTACTGAGACTTTCTGGGTCACAGTGATATCTGACTTTTCTGAGATGCTTGCCATTCTCTTCAGCTATCCAGTACATGTCCATGTCACAGTGCTTGGAGGTGGTACATATCGTGGATGCAAATGCATGAACCTATTCTGGAGAGTGGCTAGATTTCAGGAAGAAAACAGGAACTTAGGAAAATAGCAGGTGTTGCCCATCGATAAGGCAAGCCCTAGTGCATTCATAAATTGGGCAGGATGAATGCTGGGAAGCTTTGTACTTGACAGGAAACATCCATTGATGCATTCTCTTTTCTAATGTCTACAAGCACGGACACAGTGGGATACACAGACATAGAAACACTCGCCTTGTGAAACAACTTACTAGAAACAGTTCACTCCAAACCAAACAAACCGACTTTCCTGCCTATTCTCAGAACATGAGACAAAACCACAAACACACATCCACACCCACAAAGGCACCTCCTTCCCCAAGTAGGTCTCTCACTCTCCAGAGTATCCTCTTACTGCTGGGCCATACTATGTTCCCCCGATATGGCGTTTCCTGTCTCAGATCTGGTCTCCTTGTCCAACTCTGTGAAGTGGTCAGGAGCCAGCTGTGAGCCACTACCTACTTTTTCAGGAAAGGCCCCTCTTCAGAGAACTCCTGGCATTTGGCCATCCTCACATAAGTAGGTACCAAGAAAGACTGACTCTGTCCTTGCTAAATCGAAGCAAGTGAGACACTGGGACTGGGACTGAGACTGACTCTGTGTGCCTGGCTTCCTGGATCCCAAATTCAGAGAGTTCCATTACCAAGGGATTGAAGTGAGGTCACATCCTTCAGGAACTGAATGAGGTCACTGCCTTGGCAACCACTTTGTCCAAACAGTTGCTTTCAAGCGTACCATGAGAAGGAGGCTTACCCTATTTTCTGTAGCACTTTCACAAATTAGAATGGTATATCAACCATAGGCACCAAGGAACCGCTCTCCACACAGGCCTGATTTGGTCCATCTTCTTTATATTTGGAAGAGAGCCTTTAGTCCAGGGAGCACTGCAGTGAACCTCTGCACTAAAACTATTAGCAAGCACCTGATGGAGGACGCCTCCATAGGTAAGTGGCTCCTTTATAACATCTGATATCTGGTTAAGGGAGATCTCTTCTGATGACAGAGATGTGGCACGGGGAGGCTCACATATACTTCTGTCCAGGACAGTAACGAGAATCTTTCTGTCCTCTGTTCTGTTCTGTAGGGAATTCCTCTGGAACTGTAGAGAGGTGCCGACGGGCACGCATGCGCTCCTACCCTGGAGCTTTAGCAAGATGTTGCACTCTTGCCCTGTTTCTGTGTTTAGGCGCTGGGTTTCTGTTTTTTTGTGTTCTGTGTTCTATTTTTTTGGTTTTTTGTTTGTTTGTTTTTGTTCGTTTTGTTGTGTGATATTGGTGGTAAAAACTTAAGTATATTGGACATGAAAATCAGAAATAAAGAGATTAAGCCTGACACCCCTTTGGACTGTGTTTTAAGGAACTGCAATGAACTTTATCCCCCATTGTAAAGCAGGATGATAGAAGCCCCTAGCTGGCTGCCTGGAGCACACCCATTGCAGAGGGCTATGCCTGCTGGGGACCTAAGAACTGAGTATCTCCCAGGTTAACAAGTGAAACTCCTTTAAAACCCCTTGTCCCTCCAGATAAAGAGAGTCACAACTTTGGCAGAGTCCCCTGTGTTTCTCCTTTGTTAGCCAAGCAATAAAACTCCTTTTTTCTTTTTCTCAAAACCCAGTCCTCATTATTAAATTTGTATTAATTGGCTTCAAGGTCAGGAACCAAACATTAAGTTACAAATCTTGTACCCCCCCTCCGCCCCGGAACTTTGTGAGAGCTATCTACTGAAATGTTAGGAGATAGAGCATGCTTGATGTGGAACTGAATCAGAGGAGCTAATCCTGTATGTAAAAGGGGAAACTGAGTTACTCTCAGCAGCTGCCAAAGCCCTGTTGATTCAGGGAATTACCTCCTTCCTTCCCTGCACTGTAAGGATTATGCCACCTCTGTCTTGTTAAAAAAAGAGAAAAAGAAAAAGGTGACACTAAATGCAGTAAAGTCACCATGGAGACACTTTATTTTACATTTCAGGTTGCCCTTCTGTGAAAACATCTGGTCCCCTTGTGGGGACATCTTGGTGCCACTGCTGTAGGAGATTTTTCTCTTATCTGCTCTGGTTTAAAGGGTTCTGTCTGACAGCCATAGTCTGGACCTCCTTTCTGTCTGTATTGTGTCTTAGTTTCTGGCCCTTTAAGACATCTGCAATAATGTGTTGATACTATAAATTGTTTTTGGGGAATGATCTTAGCTGAATGTGTGTCTAAATGATGATGTTTTATTTTAACAATCTGGTAACTGAATGGGTTTTTGAAGCATTGCACAATCTTGGAGTAAAAAGTCGGGTTTAGGTAATTGTTTAGTTTATGATTTCAGATAATTCATGCCAGAGAACTTAAATACTTAGGATGGATAACTGAAGAACTCTACTTCCAAGTTGGCAAGAAACTTCCCAATCATACGGTCTTTTTTTTTTTTTTTTTTTTCCACCAATTTTGAATTGGGTAGCCTGGGAAAATGTCACTGTGTGTACCAGTGCATTAATTTGGACATAAATAGTAAATCATAGTATGGTGTCTGTTGACAAAACAAGATGTAAAGATATAAAATTTTGTGAATTGTATCTTAAACTTGTATCATAATTTTCAACATCTGAACCTGAAAATTATGGTTAAAATGCCTTAGTCCTGAGATGTCTCTTCAGAATAGCAGTTTTTTTGCTGCTCCTTCCAGACCTCAGCCATGACTTATGTTGAAATGCAAATGAAAGAAGCCTGCAAGCTTTGTAGGAGAGTGATTTGAGGTCTAAGGGAAAAAAAGGTAAATTGTATGTTATTTACTAATTACTGGCAAGTCATTTTTTCTAGGACTCTTATTTTTTTTCTTAGATACTTTATGTTTTTTGACCTCATGATTTTGAGCATACAGACCTAGGTTAATGTTTTTCTGATCAGTTCTATCTTTGACCAACTGTGGACTTTTTGAAACATTGCAATAAAGATTTCAACTACGAAAAGCTACAAGGCCTTTACTATTATTATGTGTGCACAAATTGTTATGTGTTGTATGTCTATATATACATATATCCGTATATCATATATATGATACACAAATTAACATATATAAGGAGCGCTCATAAAAAAATAGCGCTCGTAAAAACAAATTTTAAAAAAGTGGATCCAAAGATCTTTAATTCACGTGATTTAAATGTTTCAATTTAAATTGGATAAAGAGATAAAAACAAATGTCTTTAAATTTAAGCTTACAAAGTTTTCTAGGTGTTCAAACATCTAACAAAATATTAACATCTACAAAATGTCTAATATGCCTTGGCTCTAGTACCTTTCCTTCTACATAAAAATGGTTTACACTTTTCAATACATTTCTCTAACTTTTTGATAAATAAGTAAAGTAAATTTGATATGGGATTACTCATTCATGAGTACTTTTGTTAGATATCTGATTGATTTACTAAGATCTGTATTTTTTTTAGTAAACTCTGTATAAGATTGTAAAAATCAGTCATGTGTTAATGAGACAAAAATTTCTTAAAACATAAGTTTACCCATAACATTGAGTTTATTAAGATTTATGTTTTCTAGAGCAAGCAACCATAAAAATTAAACAACTGATTAAATAAAAACTGTTATTTTAGAGCACTGTACTGCCATTTCTTTAAAAGCCAAACTTGATTAATGTAGAAACATAAATGTAATTGTTATGCTATTAATGTTTTCATATCTTACAGGTATGGAAGTCTGTAAGGTAGAAACGTTTAAAGAGTATTATATCAAGCTGGTGCTCTGAAGTTGTGTGGTAAAAAATATATTGTGGATTTATTTACCTGTTATCAATAAGATATGTAAATTTTTATGTTACTTTTTACATTTGGGAACAATTTAAATGTATTTTTAAGTTAATTAGAGCCTAATCTTTGTAAAGGTTAAAAACTTTCAGCCTTTCTTTAATTCATGTTTTAAATGTGATATCATATGGTGTTAGCTAATGTTCATGTGACCTCAAACAATTTATTTAAACATTGTCAAATGATATTTAAAAATAAAGATCAGCTTTAGAACTAAAATAGTTAAGATTTATAAAGAGCCCTGCCTTTCCTGAGATAAGGCTGTGTGTCCCATCTTACTACATGTGAGAATGACTATGAAACGATTAGGTCAGATAATATTTCTTTAAAGTTATGTTAAAAAGTTTTTTTTTATTGTCAATATTCCTAGGATCTCAAACAGGGGATATAATGTATAACTCAGCCAAAAAATTCAGGGAAGATATTACACGAACTAAGTATTTTTACTTTTGTTAATTTTAGTTTGAAATTTTCTTATAAGTGATCTAAAGATTCCCTGTTAGTGTTTTACAAATGCGTTGCTATAAGAACACAACATGGGTTTATTCAAGATAATAAGTCATCAACTACAATACAGACAGAATAATACAGATCCCAATTAATAAAAAGGTAATTATAAAGTTATAGACATTAAAGCCCAGTACTCTTAATGTAAGGCTGTTAAAATTTATTTGCTGGATTTTTAAGATTAGGATTTAAAATGAATGTTAAATGAAAAGGGCCAAGAAAACCAATATTTGGCTCTTGCCCTCTGAGTCAGTCTGAATCCAGGGAACAGGGGACTTCTCTAAAGAGCTTTGCAACTCTGGGCCACATAACCTCCTGATCAGGGAGATTAATGAGACCACTGGAGAACAGAAAGCCAATCAGTGCATTTGTTACAAAGAGGAGAGTCATCAGAGAAAGGAGACATCCCAGATGCTTCTGAGGGAAGCCAAATGGTCAAGCAAGACCTGGACCCACCTAGCGCAAATGGCACTAGCAGAACTGAGAATCTCCTCTCAAGTTTCCCCAGAATTGATTCCCACAAAAGCTCAGCTGACTGTTAACAATAGATAGAAACAAAAGTCAGTTTGACTGCTTCATCTTAAACACTTAGCAAAGACAGTTAAGACCAAAATACAGCCACTCCTGGGCATTTTAAATAATAATAATAATAATAATAATAATAATAATAATAATAATAATAATAAAATTTTAAGGTATGCACTTTATCTTATCCTCCCAAAATAAGTAAGACTGGAGGCTACAAAGAAGGATTCTCACACAGGAATGCCTAATACTTATAAAAAGAGACTATCAAGAAGAGCTGCCACAGGCAGAAGTTTTCAGTTTAAGACCTACAGATATTCCTAACCTACACAGGTAGGCTTGGTGTTTGCTAGTACGATTATCCAGCCCTGAGTAACAGAATTAAAGGTTTCTCTATTAGACGCAGAGGTCATACTAGTAAAAGGATTTTTACAAGATCAGATGACATTAAATTATTAAACTGTGTCTTATTGGGAGGGCCAACTGTAACACTTAAAGTTAAATATTAAGTTGACAGTCCTGATAATTGGGGATATTAAAGACTGGTGAGGGAATTTCTATACAGTGACATGTTCCAGCTGCTGCAACATTTATTCAGTACTCATGGTTTTTGTTTCACTCATAGAAGAATCCATTCACAGATGACTTTACAACCTGTTCTTCCCCAACCTGACTTCAAACCGAACTGACTTCTAAAGGGCAACTCATGTCTCTCAACTGACTTCTAATAGTCAACTCATGTCCCTCACGACGAGCCCACTCACGTCACCCTGTCTCAGGAGAGAAGAAGAAAAAATTAGTGATGCCACTCTTTTTACAACAATGGAGAGAAAGATAAATAGACTATCAATATAAATAATTAATTAAGTCAGGTAAAATCAGGGAGATCGGTTTTGGGTGAGTTGCAAAATTTTGGAGACTCTTATCTGAGGGATAAAAATTTCCTCAGTGTTCTTCCCATAATCTATCAAAGATTTGAAAGGGACACAGAGAAAAGGGGGAAATTGTAGACCCAACCTGATCTTTTATTAAAATTGGGAGCCATCATGCCACAAAGCCATGAAAAGATAATTTTGGCTTTACCATAAATTACTTCAAATTCTGAACCTGCGTGGAATGCCTGCCCACGTCTTGAACTCACGCATGCCCAGCTCTCTGACCAGATAGCAGCCCTCTCTGAAACTTTAGTGACACATCATAAATATTTGCCTTCTCTGGCCAGACAACAACCCTCTCTGAGGCTCTAATGGTCCTCATGAATTCTGATGTAGGGACAGCAAAAAAATTGTAAACTACCTTTAATGTGATGTTTATCAGAGTTCTGTTATCTGTAACCCCCCTTTTGTGTAACTTTCTGGGCTATAAAACTGGGCTGTAGGAAAGCTGGGGATGCTGTCTTGTTCCCACCGTTTTGGGAGGGAGAGGCAGCACGGCCGGTGGAAATAATAAGCTTAATTTTATTTGATTTTAATTTGAGTCAGTGGTCTTTTCTAGCGTCCTGGTCTAACAGGTAAACACTCCAAAGACGTGGAGCTCTGCCGGCCTAAAGACTTCTTGAGAAACTTCCTCTGAGGTTGGGCACTTGAAATATATGTTGTTGTAAGGAGATTTAGCTTCCTTTCTAGTGACACCATAAAACTGGGTCTGCATCTACATGACCTGGAGGACATGGTTTTTTGTATTCTAATGAACATGAGGCAGCAGTGCTGAATTTTGTATTTATAGGTAAACTGTGGCCACTTGGTGCTCAGTGTCTCCCCGTGTGAACTGTGAAGCCATTTGGTCATCCTCCACTTTTCGTGGTGTTTCTTGCTGCTGCACTGGGAGTTTGGTATTTGCTTCATGAAATACAATGAGTTCAACTGGGACCCAGTATTGGAGGGAGTTCTGTCACTTGTGGTGACAGAGAATGCACCAACCAGGCTTCTATCTCACAAAGCTTGCCCATTTGTCCATAGAAATCTGACTCTGAACTTTGCCCAGAAACCTCTCCATGTAACAAGAAGGGTCTGCTGGCTGCACCATATCAGTCACAAGCCATTTTGAAGGCAATGGAAAATCCTCCTGGCCACACCACAGATGTATTATCACACACCTGCCCACCACTGCAATAGGCCCACTACTCAGCAGGGTCCAACTTACTGGCATCTTTGTTCTACACCATTTTCATGAAACCCCGTCAATCATGGCATTCTCTTGTACACTCATGATCAGGAAAAAGACATCCAAAGGTTCTCCAGTGCCACCTGGTTAAGGGAATTTCAAAAATTTTATTGTATTTATTTAGCCATTTTTCATGGATGAAGTTGGAGGCATGGTGGGTTTCAGTTCATTCAGGAACCATTAAATGGTGAGGAAACTCATTTCAATGAAATCTCTGGAGAAATCTCACAGGCAAGTCATCCCATAGAGTGGTCAAAAGGTCACATGAAGCCAGGCCCATTGAGGTCTTCAATGTGACGTCCATGGGTGTTCTGACTGTCAACTATGGCTGCCACATCTTTCAGAATAAAATCATGTGATATCTTAGCTGAGATTCCAAGGCTCTGTGGAAAGTCACCCTTCTTTTTTGATCTCAGTTTCCAAAAGGAAATCCAATGTGTGGCCTCCTAAAATCTGAACACAGTTCATGGCAATATTTCTCTGAGATCAGTTCCAGAACTCAGACTCTAAGGGGAATCACACCAGAGTTCAAGCCCAGGTAGACCCTGTCATCACTTCCAAGCACTACACAAATGACCACAATTAAAACCAAAACACTCCCACAAGGCCCTCATCTTCTTCCATATAGACACTCATCATAACCTGTGGCTGGAGGTTTCCATGAGGGGCTCAGCCCAAGACAGTGTACAAAATAAACTCCCTTGCCCATAATTTGCCTAAAGTCAGGGTTGCCTGGATACCCTTCCTGAGAACCAGGAGTGATCAAATAAGCCTGCCATAAATACTGCTCTGCTTCTCCAATTTGAGGCCTACTGACTCTCGGGTATAGACTCTTTATGTGAATTGGAATCATGAGAAAACCCAAGCACATATGGGCTATCATCTGCAGTGTTTTGAGAACTCATTTGACACAAAGGATCTCTATTTTCACTTGATGGAGGTTAGGAACGTTACAGAGGAAGGCGAGAGACTTCGTCCACAATGACTGCTTTTTTGGCCATTTTGGTTTTGGAAGCACACGTGGGAACTTTCTTTAGATCCATCAGGTGCTGAGAATCTATGCAACAGCCTCACACATGGCCAAGAGTCTGATGCAGACACATTCCTTTCCAAAGCAATTAAGCAAAGAGCAACAGATGATGCCCATTAATTCCCCTTGAAAACCGTTTCCTTCAGGCTTCACAAAGGAGTGGCCTGAGGCAAAGACCTTTCTGACATTCAGGGCAACAGAACAATAGATAAGCAAATGGCCCATTGCAGGGTTTCTGGAATGATATCTGAGTTTTCTGAGATGATCCCATTCCCTTCAGCTATCCAGTACATGGCCATGTCACAGAGCTTGGAGGTGGTACATATCGTGGACACAAAACCCTGAACCTATTCTGGAGAGTGGCCAGAATTCAAGAAGACATACAGGAACTTAGGAAGATAGTAGTTGTTTCCCATCCATTAGGAAAGCCACAGTCCATTCATAAATTGGGCAGGATGAATGCTGTGAAGTTTTCTACTAGACAGGACACATCCATTGATGCATTCTCTTTTCTAATGTCTACAACCACGGACACAGTGGGATAAACAGACATAGAAACACTCGCATTGTCAAAAGACTTACTAGAAACAGTCCACTCCAAATCAAACAAACCGACTTTCCTATATATTCTAAGATCATGAGACAAAACCACAAACTCACACGCACACCCACAAAGTCAACTCCTTCCCCCAAGTAGGTCTGTGACTATCCGGAGTGTCCTCTGACTGACGGGACATACTACGTTTCCCCGAAATGGGCTGTCCTATGTCACATCTGGTCTCCTTGGCCAACACTGTGAAGTTGTCAGGTGCCAGTAGTGAGACACTACCTGCTTTCTCAGGAAAGGCCCCTCTTCAGAGCTCTCCTGGAATTTGGCTATCCTCACATCAGTAGTTACACAGAAAGACCGATTCTGTCCTTGGTAAATCCAAACATGTGTGGCCACTGGGACTGGGACTGGGAATGACTCTGGGTACCTGGCTTCCTGGATCCCAAGTTCAGAGAGTTCCATCACCAAGAAAGTTATATAGGTCACTTCCTTCAGGAACTGAATGAGGTCACTGCCTTGGCAACATCTTTGTCCTTACAGTTGCTTCCAAGTGTCCCAATAGATGGAGGCTGCCCCTACTTCCTGTGACACTTTCACAAGTAAGAATGGTATATCAAACATAGGCACCCGTAAACAGCTCTCCACACAAGCCTGGTTTGGTCCATCTTCTCTACATTAAGAAGAGAGAGACTGCTTCAGACACACCCCTTCATCCTGACCTGTTTTTTTTTTTTTTTTGTCATGAAAGATGACTTTCGCTCTCTCAGGTCCTTCATAGCTTTCTATATCTTCCCCAGGGTTCACTTCTGCATGGACCTTTGAGGTTCTCAGCAGGTGGAAGATCTCTTACATTTCTATATAAGAACAACTTTGTACTTGCTTTTCTGTAAAGTTAGGTTGAGGAAACAAAGTATGGTTAGGATTAATAACATGATTGATTTGGGTTAGGAATCATTCTGCTGCATGAATAATGGTATTGGGAACCTGCAATATTTATAAGGATATATAGAGGTGAAATATATGTATGAAAACACAAATCTAGGTAAGATTTGAAGCCCAAAAGGGCATTGGATCCTTGATTGGGATACTTTACTCTGAATTATGTTGTGCACATGTGTCTCAGATAAATCTATACATAATGGCATAGGACCTTGTACCTTGGATAATTGAATGTTGAAGAGAACATCCAGTCAAAAAAGGATAGTTGGTAGGATTAGGAAGATACTTGATAGGATTAGAAAAAAGAGTCAGTATAGGATTTGGACGAAAACTTCCTTAGCAATACGGTTTCAGGTAGACAGAAAATGTAAATGTCAGCACATTTGAAGAGTCAGTCACAATGATGAACTGGGGAAAATATGTAGGAAAGCAGATATCATTAGAGACATTAGGAAATCAGGCAAATGATGAAGTGATTGATAGGATTAGACATTTTCAACAGGCTTGAGGTTGAATACATAATCTTAGGAAGAAACAAATATGTAGTCACCAATAGGATTGACATTTGAGAGCATTAGGCAACATGGACATGGGTGATTTTCATAATCCATACTCACATTCCATTTAGGCTTTGGTACAATTGTAAGTGTGACTTTGCATTTTGTGGCCAGAATATTACTGTGATAAAATGTATATGTAGATCAGGTGACATGAGTCTTTCTTGCACCATTTCTGGGAGCAATATTTAGAAGAGATATAAATTAGTATTGGGGGCACAAATAGGTGTACCATGTGTGAATATATAATATAACAGATTCCAACTTTAGAAATTGGAATAAATTGATATCTGAAAATACACAGGAAATGTCATATTGACATACATACATTCATTCCAACCAGTTATACATCTAATGGTAATATTAGGGTTGTGGTTTATCATAAAGTGTGTGTGAGTTTTGCTTCAAAATTGATTATGGAAATCGAAAATAATGTGTTTGGAAAGAAGTCTCAATAAATAACCAGTCAAAAGCAAGGAGGAATACATGTGTACTGAAGCAGGAAGTGATTGAATGTGTTTCAAATGTCTTTAAATTTGTGAACTTGTGGATGAAATGTATATACTATGATGTACAAAAACTGAAGAAATAGTAATGTACCAGTGTTAAATAAAAATGAACGTCAAAATACACATCATGCCCCTTTGGAATCTACTTGCATTGATGTTAAATTGGGTCAGTTACAGTAGAAATATAAGGATTTGTTTGCACCATTCAGTGAAGTGAGTTTTCAGTATTAGAAAACAAATATGTATATCAGGTGGATGAATATTTCTGAAAATAATCGTATGAAAATTTGATTATAAAACCACATACATGAGCATGAGTGAATTATATAGGGAGTGTATAATAGGACACATATATTTTATATTTGGAAAAATCTAGAGAATATATATATATATATCTCACAGAGAAACATTAGAAAGTAGCAATATATATGCCAATCAAAATTCATCGTGAAATATATATCATCCACCGATCCAAAAATATTAATTTTACTGAACATGGATTTATGTATAATGTTGTTCAACTAAAAATCTCACTCATAGTTTGAATTTTCAGTTCCAAAAGCGTTTAGGAGGGGTGATCTCTTCTCATACTTTGTTTCTGCCAAGTTAGCCACCTCACAAAAATGTACATGTGATACCAGGTATGATTTTATATGTGCATATAAAAATACATGTGCTGAATTGGCTACAGAAAAAAGGAGACAGAAATTCACATATGTGTTAACTTTAAAAACACATGGAGTACTATTTCAACAAACAATTGACAAGATTTATAACTCCTACACTATATCATGCAAAAGGCAAGACCAACTATACACCATGCCTCCTCTGAACTGCTTGTATTAATATTATGTTTGGGTTATTTGTCTCCATCATATTAGGATTAGTAGTCAGAGTCTATTAGGGTATGGGTTACTGACAGGGATTCAGTATTTCGAATGGAAAATTGGAAAATGAATCCAATGTGTATGTAAATATGTGCTACACAAAAATCTTCCCACTCTCATCCAGAACAATACCTTGACAACACCTTCACCCCATGTAAGACACAATTAGAGGAGAAGAGTTAGAAAATCCATGAATACATATCTGGAATGGAATGCGATCAGAAGTTCACAACCTTGGAAGTGTTAGAGGAGTTTCCAAAAGTAAGGGACAGGGTAAACACTTCAAAAACATGGAGGTCTGTTGTCCTAGAGACTTCTTGAGATACTGCCTGTGAGGTTGGGCACTTGAAATATATGTTGTTGTCACGTGCTTTAGCTTCCTTTCTAGTGAAATCATCAACCTGGGTCTGCATCTATGTGACCTGGAGGACATGGTTTCTTATTTTCCATCCGTGGGTGGGCCCCTTGCTTAAGAGCTCTGGCTACTGGACAAATTTTACACAAAGAAGCCTCTAATCTGACTTTTGGGGCCCCTTGAACTATCTACTCCCCACATCACTTGAAAGATCTTTTACCTTAAAAGGGTCTTCAAACCCTCCCTACATCCAGAGTTCTGTCGCTCCTCACTTCCTTTCTGGAAAACCCTAATATTATTTTCCTCCCCTGCTCTGCACTGAACCCTGCCTCACTGCTCCCAATAACTCCCATGTCTCACACACCAACTCAAAATTGCTTGGAAAACTTAGATGATTTCCTCCCCTGTCATTCTTCCATTTTTGAGAGACCACTCACCAAGCCTGACCTTATCTGGTTTACTGACAGCAGTTCCTTTAGGCAGAATGGAACTCATTACTCTGGATACGCTGTATTTTCAGCCACTGAGATTATAGAGGCCAAAGTTTTGCCTTCAGGAACTACAGACCAGCAGGCTGATTTTATAGCATCCACTCGTGCCTGCCTTCTAGCACAAGGCAAATCCCTCACCCTCTAAAATGATTCAAAATATGTCTTCCATATTTTATTATCCCATGCTGCAATTTGAAAGAAGCGAGGCCTACTTACCACCAAAGGTAATGCGATCACTAATTCAGCTCTTATAACCAATCTGATAGAGGCCTCCCACTTACCCACCCAGTTGGGAGATGTCCATTGTAGGTCCCATCAGAAGGACGGCTCTCTTATCACTGAGGGCAATGCCAAAGCTGACCAGGTGGCACGAATGGCTGCTACCACTTCCAATCATGGCCCCCATGGTGGACATATAATGGCCACTTTAGACAGCTCATCTGAAGCCCCTACTTCTTTCAGTAAGAACAAGCATCTTTTCAAGTTCCTTCATACTCTATTCCTTTCCAATTCTCAGTCTTTGACCCTCTTTTTACAGAGTTTCTTCTTCCTCACTCCCTCTGACAAGCCATGCTACAGAATATAGCCTCTAATTGTCAGATCTGTCAGCGGACCAACCCTCATACTCCTTTAAGGCCCAAACGTTTCCCTTCCCAACAAGCCCGGGGACACTTTCCCTCTGCTGACTGGCAGGTAGACTTCACCAACATGCCCACAGTATGGCACACTAAATACCTCCTTGTCTTTGTGGACACTTTCTCTGGTTTGGTTGAGGCATTTCCCACTTCCAATAAAAAGGCTTCCACTTTAGCTTCAATCTTACTAACAGACATCATCCCCAGGTTTGGTATGCCCACTTCCCTACAATATGACAATGGCCCTGAGTTTACTTCTAGGATCACACAAAAGGTCTCTCAAGCCCTCTCCTTCAAGTGGCATTTCAACTGTCCATATTTCCCCCAGGCTTCAGGGAATGTGGAAAGGGTAAATCGTACTCTAAAGGAAGTCCTTACCAAATTGACAATGGAATTAAACATAGACTGGGTCAAACTCCTTCCCTTGGCTTTGCTTCGAATCAGAGCTCTCCCTAAGAAACCATCTTTACTGTCTCCTTTTGAGATAATGTATGAAAGACATCTTATAACCCCTGCGTTGGTCATTTCACAAGGACCTCTCACCCGAGATTTGTCTTTGCCTCTCTTGCTTCATCTCCGCTCGGAACTCTGGAAATATCAGGACTGGCTTCTTCCGGACCCAGTCTCCTCTCCAAACACTCCTCCCTTAACACCTGTTAGTCTAGTCAATTATAATACCCCAGAGGAGAAAGGGACTCTTGCCCCAAAATGGGAAGGCCCCTATCCTGTCATTCTCTGTACCCCCACCGCCGCCAAACTCTCCTTACCAGACAACCGTCTCACTCCCTGGAATCACATGTCTAGGTTGAAGCCACATCACCAGGAGGCCCCACATGCTGACGACAGGGCCACCCCAGAGGAACTCCAAGAATCACCTCCTGAACCTCCCCTTTACTCCTGCTCTCCACACCCATCTCACCCATTTAAGTTGCGGCTCACACGGTTTTCCTTGCAGCCCAATTCCTCTTAAAGAAGGCACAATGAGCTCTCCCAACACCCTAGTCTTCTCTAACTGCTTGTTTTTTGTGCTCTGCTTATTTTCTGTGCTCTGTCAGGACTGGTCTTTACCCTCCTCACCTACCATGCATTTATTCACTCTTCGGGAACAATACTCAGAGCATGGCATGCAGACGGTCCGCGGAGTGGATGCAACTACTTGCTTCATCCACAACTGCACCTCTATTTCCCTAAAATTGTCACCTTCAAGGACCTTCGTCCCTGGTAGCTGGAACTGGCCTTTCATTTGCTTCCTTTTTGATCAAACAAAAGATTATTGTCATTGGTGGCCTGAGATATATAATGGGTGCCCCTATTGGTCATGCAGGTTCCATGAT